>NC_134272.1:30143747-30447318 GCF_031893055.1 Leptodactylus fuscus
CGGGGTGGAATCCCCTCCGGCCGTCACCAGCTCCCGGAGCAGCCCGACCGTGTCCACACAGACTGGGGCGTCTCCCACCCGGGGGCTCCACCATCATCATCACCATCACCACCATCATCACCATCACCATTCTCATCACCACCACCATCATCATCACCACCAGCCGGCTCTGGGCTCTCCTACCTCAACCTCCCCCGGGATCTCCAGCCCAGCAGCGGATCCCAGCACACCGGGGGCGCCCTCGTCTTCCTCCTCCCCATCCCCGGTGTCCTTGTCTAACGTCAGCAGGTCTGGCTGGCAGCAGAGGAGCTCCCCTGAGAGTGTGTCCCCAAAAGGTAAGGACCCCAGCCCTATTGTTCCCTTATCTCTGTGTGGGGGATGGGATCAGAGCAATCATCTGCTCACATTAGTATTTATTTTGTATGTATTTATTTTTTTGCATTGGAATATATATTGTTTTAGACAATTTATGGTAAATATTGAGTAGATAATGGCTTCTATGATCACACAACCATTGTGTCTCTAGGGCTGTATTGTCAGATGTCACTGGGTTTCCTCCTCATAGTCCAGGAGAGAGTGAATATTGTACTAGATTCCCACTTGCTTCAGTCAGGCCCTGTTCATATGGTGCAGCTGTGATGCTGTTATTTTCCAAAATGTCACTTGTATCTGGGGAAAAATAACTTGTTTCTGTTTATACCTTCTTCTGTCTTGGAACTAATCTTGCCTTGAATAGTGATTAGTCTTTTGGCATGAAGTCAGTTGAGTCCCCACATGGCACAGCACAAGAAGCCTCCGGCCGGCTCTAGCTCCATTGTGAGGACAGTCCATCTTGCTGTCGTATGTCACGTTACTGTTTTATTCTGTCTTTTAGATACACAACAGCCCAGATTCACTAAGGCCCAGTTCACATCTGCACATTGGTTTCTATTCAAAGAGTCCCCCTCCCCAAATGAAACCTAATCTGCATAAAAGAGCAGTTACCTAAGGAAACCCATGGACCCCATAGACTATATCAGGGTCTGTGTGGTTTCCACACCAAAAGTGCTGCTTGCAGGGCTTTTCTCTTCACATTTTTCATGCAGAGAGAGGAGAACGGAAGGGCCCGAATGCAGATGTGCACCGGGCCCAAGTTAGTAATAGTAGCCCGAATTAGATACTTCAAAGATGTGACACATTTACACCAGTGTCTAGTCTGCAGTTGTAAATCTGGGCCAATGTTTGGTGCCCTTTACACAGATTTACAAGGGAACTCCATAAATATTCTGTCTTGTCTGGACAACACTGGTTCTTACATGTACAGGGCTGTGGAGCTGGTAGCGATTTATTATTGTACGACTTATTAGACACTGGAGAACTTTTGGTACATTTATTTTCATAGGAATTTGGGCAAGTTTAGAAAAATGTTAATATACTGTAGATCCGTGTTCTGTGAGTCCATAGGCCCCTACATAAAACTGATCTAGACATCCATTTCTTCCAGAGCTTTCTTCCTTTTCCTGGCCGTTTATTGAAGGCCCTTATAAGATGCTTTTGTCTCCTCCTCCACACCGCTGGTGACATCTGAGGGTCTTCTCTCTTGGGGGGCATTGGTGTCTCTTTGCTGTGTTCTGTTCTTCTCTTGTTCTCATCCGTGGCCTTTTTCTTAGGTTAGCTCAGCTGCTCCTGTCTCGGTTTGCTCACTAGGTTGCTGCAGCTCCGATTCACTTGAATCAGTAATAAAAACATATTAAAGCTGTATGTGAATACTGAGGCAGCAGTACAGGGAGTTCAGATTATTGTCCCTGCCCTCTAACCCCATCAAAAGTGACATTATATGAAGGGGGTCTTGCTGTAGATCCCTACTCATGTACAGATTGTGCAATAGGAGTAATGCAGCCCTTTCATTCTCAGGGTTGGGCCTCTACCAACCATAAAGCAATGACTTACCCTAGCATTATGTTATTACTTTATGAAAAGGGACGTTCCACCTGCTGTTATCAGATCACGGAATGGTAAAGATAAGGCTATTGAGAATTGGCGGTTTTATCTATGCATACAGCTGTTTTATGCATTGGCCCTTACTGTACTTTCCATATGCTTATAGAAATGCATGGAAGTAAAAAAAAAAAAATAGTGTGGCCTGCTCTTTCAGATACCATAATTTAGTAACTTCCCTATGGGGAGAATTATGCGTATCAGTAGACCTATTGGGGTGTATTTATTAAGAATGGCATCTTGCAGGCGGAAGGCACAAATGATTTCTCAATAAGTCGTGGCCTCTTAATAAATCAGGCGCAGGGGGGTTCACACCAGTGTTCGGGTCTCCGCTTTTAGTCAGAAACCTGTCATGCCGAGTCCAGACGTGAGCGCCGGTGAGCGTTTTATGCTCTCCGCGGCGAAACCGTTTTTTTTTTTTTTTAAACCAGACACAGAGTACTTCATGTCCAACTCTGTGTCCGGTTAAAATAAACGATTTTGCCGCGGAGAGCATAAAACACCAGCGCTCACGTCGGTGAGTTTGCATGGGTTTGAACAATGCCTGCAGGTCTCCGTTTCCTGCCCAGTTTCGGGCAGGAAACCTGAAAGCGGAGACCCCGGGTGCAGATGTGAACGAACCCTTAGATTATAATAAATGTAGGCTGAAGATTCCTTGACCAGACCCAAACGGTATCCACATGTGGTGCAAGAAAGAGCCTTGCACTAAATGTATGTCACAATATCACCAATTTATGTTAGAAGTTTGGCGTAGATGAGATAAGCCCTCCCCTGTTGGTTCTTGGAACCTGTATATGTACAGCAACAATGACATCACCACAGAGTCCTAGTCTAACACTGCTTTTGTAAGAAAACGTGGAGGGAAAACCTCAGTGGCCCAGATTTACAAATGGTTTCAGGCAGTTTGAGCATACACCAGACTTATGGTGATATATCTGGAATATGTTTGTTTATACCACCTTATAGTTGGCTTACTTGGGGCCCTAATTTTATTACTCAAAGTTGGCGGGGGTTATCCGGTTACTTATGTTGGTAGCTTATCCTTAGGACAAACCATCAATATTGGCTCTGCGGTATCTGTCGCATAGGTGTCATTGGATAGGTTTATATTAGAAACTGGATGTTCCCTTTAAGCATCACCTCCTTTTTCTGAGAACCCACATGTCTAGCAAGTTGAACAATTTTAGGATGAACTAGATGCACCACATTGTGCCAAATATCTGCCATGTCTGGGCCAGCGTATGTGACTGTACTATGTAGAAACCCATATATATATATATATATATATATATATAATCATATTTTATGTGTCTATAGACTCAGTTAGGCCTCTGTATGGCAGATTGTGATGGATTTTCTGTTGTATGACATTACAGAAAATTAGTCAATATTTTTTAGTTATTTTTTTTTTATTTGATAAATGTTTAATCCAACAAATCCGACCTGTGGTTTATGATGGAAGAGGGAATCTTTTTACAGGAATATTCAGGAAAGATGTATTTAACCCTGTAAATAGTCCACCATATTGTGCAGCCCACCATGTAAGACTGAAGGGACGATTTCCAGGTTTCTGAATTATAGGCCCTCAGTTACTAATAGACTGTGTATATGGTAGTCACTCTGAAAATATGGCAGATGATAAACCTGCTGTATCTTTAGTTCAAGGGTATACAATTCGGTGGTTTACTTTGGAGCCGAATTTTGCCATGTTTAAACTAAAATCTTTTTTCCAGTGAAAAAACACTACCCTTATCCATGAAAGTTGATTTAAAACTACATATTACAAAATGTGGCAATTTGTGCAGCATTTTAACACGTTACGCTAGGTTTACCCCTGCTTTCGCAAGTGGACCCTCCCCCCCAATGGAAACTAGTCCGCTTAAAAAAACGGTTCTCTTCGGAAACCCCCAGACGACATAGATTACAATGGGGTCCGTCCATTTTTTTTTTTGCCAAAAAAAGGCAAAAAATGTGGAGAGAACTGCGGTGCTGGCAGGACTTTTTTCTACACATTTTTAAAGCAGAACGGTGGACCAGAATCTCCAAGCGGAGACCAAGTAGTAAATCTGCCTTATGTCTGTCTAGAAGCCTCCCTGCCTTTATGACATTGCTTACAAATACAAAATTGTGGGTAATATGTGACAACAATAGACGTGCACAGGCAACATGGTAGCTCAGTGGTTAGCACTGCAGCGCTGGAGTCCTGGGTTCGAATCCCGCCAGGAACATCATCTGCAAGGAGTTTGTATGTTCTCTCTCTGTTTGCGTGGATTTCCTCCCATTCTGCAAAAGACATACTGATACGGGGGAAAAATATGTACATTGTGATCCCTATATGGGGCTCATAATTTACATTTAAAAATACAAAAGAAAAAAAAACAATAGACGTGCACATGGAGACCTGAGTTGTAAAGTTTAGGGATACGATCATTAAAGAAAATGGTTTTTAATCCAAAGCCACGTAGGAATAGTCTTTATAAAGGGTATTCATCTTTTACCTTTATTTTGCAGGTCCGCGCTGCCCTTTTTAAATGCTTCATCTTTTATTATTTATGGTAATTATGCTCCGAGCACAGCGCCGTCATCGCTCCCAGCGCCATCTCCGTCTTCTCTTCCTGACGCCTCAGTGCTTCATCAGTCGACGAGCGACACTTCCGACATCGAAATATCGTCTCTGCCACTTAGGTTCGCAGTGAAGAGGAGGAGAAATGAAACAGAGGTGTCAGGAATTGAAGAGAGAAGCGGCGCTGGGAGCGATGACGCCGCTGTGCTCTGAGCATAAGTAGCATAAAGAATAAAAGGTGAATCATTTGAAACCAGTGGTGCAGACCTGCAAAATAAAGGTGAGAGATGAAGAGCCTTTATAAAGATTAAAAAGCTTTTTATTCCAATGATAGAATCCCTTTAAGAGCTATTCAGTCCACCACAGTTGGCCAACAACCTGGGACCATCAGTGGTAGGCCTATCCAGATATTTCTTACACTGGCTACACTCCTTAAATCTATGTTCAGTTTTATGCTACAATGTAGTAGAGTTCTGCTATAAAGTGACGCTTCACTTCTCCCTTAGGGAGTCTAAAGTAATGTCTATATCAGTCACCATGACTACATCTAGAATCACACGCTGCAGAATTTTATATAGAATGTGAAGTCTGAATACAGCTACAATCTGCCTGATACTGTGACTAACAGTAACATCTTGTCAGTCTGTGTGTATGTGTACGTTGAGTCAATTTGCAATACATACAGATGTAACAGACTCCCTATCTCAGTCCTTATCAGCCAAATTCAATTAAATCCTGGAGCTCCTCATATAGGGGAGGGGGGGAGCACCCCCCCCCCCCCCCCTCCCGGGCATCCTTGTTATGGGACCACCCCTTTAAACAAATCTGTTTCCTTCTCTATGTATTGGGCTGTAAAAAATAAAAATAAGCAGCCCCAAACAAGGCTGGGTGCAGGTCCCACAGTTCAGACCAATACAGCCAATGACTGTATAAATCCCCAAAATAGTGAGCACTCCAATATCAAAAAGCAAAGGGGCTTTTATTAACCCAGTATGTGATAGCAGAATGTGTCTATTGGCCTTCTCCCCTCTATAAAAGTCTATGTAAAAAGTAACTCAACCTGATTAATTGAGAAGAAAACAGATTTCTTTAATAAGATTTATCACAATGTTTATTTTTACTACTCATTTATGAATTTTTATAGTTGATGGTAGGGCTGAGCAATTAAAGGGGTTGTCCAGTAATAGAACATTTTTTGCAAGGAGGCCATGGAAGAAAAAAAAAAATCAAAAAACACGAAAACCCCGCACTCTCCTGTCCCCTGTGCTCCGCTGTCTCCCACCGCAGGCCGATCCTGCTGCTTCCAGGATCTTGTTTTGGCGCAAGTCCTCACCTCATGTGAGACTGTTGGGGACCATCAATGGCCTCATCAGCCTAAGGAAAGGAACTGGGACATCACCCCCATTCATCACTTGTGGCTACCTGTGTTCTTTCCTGGCCTCCTTTTGGTAAATTGTATATTCTGGACAACCCCTTTAATCAAAAAATAATCTAGATCGAAAGTCACCTAATTTTAACTTGCCCAATTATTTTGCACACCGTCCAGTCTGTGTTGTCCACTATCTGGATGGGTTATATATGAATAACTGTAACCAAAATTCAGTGGCATATAAATAGGGGGTGTAACTTATAAAAAGAGGAGTGGCCAAAAATAATCGCTCATTAATTGTAATTGAGGTAAAATATTCAATTAATCATGACTATGATTTAGGTCATTATGGCCCAGCCCTATGTTTTATTGTGGCAGAACCACTGTTGAGATTACATTTATATATACACCTTATAAAGTTATATATTTTTTTGCCAATTTTTGAGACTTGCCTAAATGGTCCAAGATGGGGTTCTGTTATATCTTGCTGGTTGCTTCTTCTTTTCTGAAGGGGTTCTTCATGGCGTGTTTCTCTGCTTCCTCTGTGGTGGTCTTTGCAATGACCTGGGGGCTTCCAGACCAGTTTAGAGCTGGAGTGATGCCATTGGAAGCAGTCCCTCGCCCTCCGGGGGCGGCCCACCTTCTGCCTCCTCTCCCATGCTCCCTGTTAGTTGTACTATGGGGCTGGCTGTATAAATTATAATAGTACAGCCAACACCCATTGTACAAGTAACTATCAGTGAGTGTGGGAGAGGAAGGGTATATGATTTTGGTGCCAGCACCATGACCCGGGGCCTGAACCATCTTAGAAACCTGTAGTTTGTCATAAATAGAAGCACAGAATAAGTATTGAGACAGTCCCTGGAGATACAATGCTGTGTGTATAGTCAGAATTACAATATCGTTTCAAAATCTGTTTTCTGCCATGCCTGAGTTCGCTTCCCTATGAAACGGCTTTCCCTTCTGTCTGCAGTAATTCAATTCTCCAGCTTATGTGTCTGCTTCACCTTTCTCTCCTCGCAATGACATGCTGTCCAGACTTTTTCTATTCGGGAAGAGGGGGGGAGGGGAGTGTTGAGACGTGGAGATATATTGATGAGCATTGGCAGCCGTGTGTTCAGTATCTGGATGAGAACCTGCCATTTGGATACTTTTTACCCGTTGAAATCGGTTGTTGTAAATCTGACAAAAATTGACACCACCTACAAGTTATTGAAATCACCGCCATATGTTAGTCTTGTTTTTTTTCTCGAAGGTTATAGTTGTTAGCGTACACATATGGCAAATAATAGCTGCTACGTGTGAAATTTCCTGACGTTGTGCAAGTTTCATAACTACTTTATGCAAGAAGAATATCTTCTCCAGTACAAGGTGTAATCTGATGAGTCAGCCGTATAAACGGAGCTGCAGGAGATGAAATCTTCCTGTGCAAGCAATTTTTGTATTCTATTTGGTATCAGTATTTTTCCACACTTTAACTGTGTGACTTTAATCAAGTTTGTGATAGGATTACTTGTGTGCATTTGCTGGGTCCACCATTGAACGGTACAGAGCACACATGGATGATTTTCCTGGACCCAATATTTACGGTACTTCAGTGAGCCTGGTCCCCAAAACGGACAGGAATAGGAGTTGTCCTGAATTTCCCCCAGGCTCACTTCTCCATGCACGGATCTTTGATAATACACGTGTGTGTGTGTGTGTGTGTGTGTGTGTGGCCATAGACTGTAATAATACAGCGAGCACCCTGACAGTGAGCAAGGCCATGGTGTGCTTGAAGTCTAAGCACAGTCTGGATGTGTTAAAAGGGCTTGTTCACATGTGAATAGACCCATAGAGATTCAAGGTTATTAAAGTAGCCATTTAAATAAGGCCTAATACATAGTAAGACTTAATACTGGAAAATTGTGGTTTTTTGCATTTTTTTGTTTCGGTTTGTGTGCGTTTACATGGCTGCCTGGCTGTTGGTGATGTCATTATACAGAACAGTATAAGGGCTAGTTCACATGGAGTTTTTTGCAGGCGGATTTTGACGTGGAATCCGCCTGCAAATATGGCTGCCATTGACTTCAGTAGGAACCGCTCCCTTTTTTTTTTTTTCTGCTAGCTAGTAGCGGAAAAAAGAAGCGAAATGCCCTATCTTACCACAGATTCATTCGGGCCTAATGGGGAGCGGGCTGCCACGACAGAATGTTCACGCGGCAGAAAAGGTTTCCGCAGCCTTTCTTAGAGAACAGTATAAGATCTGCCTCTACACAGACACTGACAAATACTGTTCATGGTGTATGTAGCCATGATATATAACACAGCAGCTTTGGCCACAACCCCTGTCGCATGATCACAGTTTGCTGTGTTACCCTGCAATTCCTTCACTAATATTAGTGACCAATTGTGTGCCGCAACCACGAACGTTGCTCAACCCTGTAATGACTAGAAGTGGCAGCACACTAGGGATTGCAGTGCTCACTAATATTAGTGAAGGAATCGCAGGGCAACACTGGGATCTTCAGTCATGCAATCGGAGTTGTGGTCTCAGTTGTCGTGTTGCCCAAGCCTTAGGCTTTGCTGATATTGCCAGTTTAGCCCTATTCATTCTTCCCCTGTGAGACTCTGGTCTGTGTGCACTGGAATTGCCAGTCTGTAACCACTAGGGGATCGTACGCCAAATATTATTTTTTTTTTAGACAGTTGCGTAAATCTGTTCCGAGCACAGTCGTTGAGGTTTGCTGCTATTTTCGCCGTGAGAGTCTATGTTGTTGGTGTATACAGCGTTGTGTATGTGGGACATACTGCCTGTAGCATTAGACTTGGAAGACTCCACTGTAAGGCATCTTTATTGGCTGCTCGGGGCCTAAATATTTACATCCAGACGTGTGATGCAGCCAAGGAGCTGACACCAGAGAATAGTGCACAGTTATTAATAGTAGCCTGCTGGTACATTGCCACCGCCTGCAGACTTGTGTGCTGTGTCTGCAATGTTGTTGGTAGTAAAACTGAGCGTGTTACTGTGTACTACTCAGCCGGCTCCATCTTTAGGGTATGTTGCCATGTGTTTACCGTCTCTGTATCGCTTATACCTTTTTTAAGCTGACATCTGACCTCATGAAACGCTTGCAGACAAAACCGTGGGGCAGACCTATAAATAACTAGCACGGGTTCTGTGGCTCAAAGCTTAGAACAGCTTAAGTTTTCAATAGAAGAATATACAAAAAAAAGCTGCGCTGTGATTGGTGGCTGTGAGGGTTTTTTTTGTTTTTTTTTCTTTATACAACTACCTTTGTCTCTTACAGATTTCAGCAAAAAAAAAGTTTTTCGTAATGCAAATGTTATGTGTGCGCCATACTCCTAGTGTGTAACCGCATGTGTCAGTACACCCTAATATGCCATCCAATGGAGCGGCAAATTCTTTTTTTTTTCTTTCAATTTGTGCAAACTATGGCTGCAACTGAAAGATAGGCGTGATATTGTACCGGTGTGCACATGCCTTTACATTCACGGAGTAGAGGTAGAAGGATTAGCTTTGCTTGTAAGTTTCCATTCCACCTTTATGGGTTTTTTTTTTCCCCTCCACATCAAATATGACCACCTCAATGTGTGAACATGTGACTTCACTCTCACATGTTCACCCTTCCCTTTCTCAGCAGATGGATTGTGTTGGCATTTGTGAATTGTAAAGCATAAAGGGTGAAATGGTCTGTTATAAGTGTGCGGGGGCAGAACATCAGACCAAGGGTAACCAGTTTCTTGTTCCAAATATCCAGTAACAAAGGGGCTTGAGGTTAGAATGCATCCTTTATACCAGGAGACCCTTACATTTAGCACTGAAGCAACTGTAAAGGGATTGTAAAATGTTTGTTTTAATTAGGCGATAAACCACTGTCGTCGTCATCATCCTCCTCATCATCATCATCATCCTCCTCCTCATCATCATCTAGTCCATCCAGTTTAATACGACACACATCTTCCCTAGATACCCTGGCTGCACCATATCTTTCTGGACAGTGGCCCCGAGACCATGGACAGGTGGCTCCCTGCATGAAAGATCAGTCAACACAGGTATGTTCTTATTCTTAGTACAATTGTGAGCCTTGTATTGGCAGATGTTTCACCCCCACCCATCAGAGGTTTAAGATTCTGCTATATGGAACACATGTTTAGTGCTAAAACTGACAGCAGCGATGGCTCAAGAATAATGGGTGGAGTGGAGAAGCTATAGATTAAGCCTAAATTTTAGCATGTTTTTTATGATCGTGCATTGAATCAATATTTAATGATTGTAAACCATTTGGCAGACAGGCTTTATTTTACAGGGTGGAGGTATTTTTCTTTTATCTGCTAAGATAAAGATTATACATGAGTAATGCAGATCGTTGTAAGCGTCTTGTAAGAATGCGGCAATTAAACAGTGCAAGGAACTGGAATAGAAAAATGTCAACTTTCTTTTCCCTTCATCTATTATGCAGACTGAGAGCGCTTGGGCAGAGGAGTACGCTGAGAAGAAGAAAAGCTCTCACAAGCGATCTGCGTCCTGGGGCAGCAACGAGCAGCTGAAAGAGGTGAGGCAGCTGCTGTGTGCGGATTAATGGGCCGCCCGTCTGCCCTCGTGGATCCGTTCTTGTGTGTGGTCAGGCATTTGGGAGAATGAGCAACAATTCTGGCCATTGTCTTGTCCTAAATGTTTCTCAGAGGAGCACAATTTGGTTTTGCATACTGTAGAGGTTCACATATTCTATAAAACTGAGGTGAATTGTCAGCGCTAAACCTATTTACAGTAAAGATTGTGATTTCTTAGAAGACATAATTGCCCATTCACTGACTGCACTGGAATAATGCTTTGACTTCAGAGATCGCACATACATGATCATAGGTAACCCACTACACTATTATTACATTCACTATGGACCTATAGCAATGTCCCACTGTACAGCATGTCAACCTTAGCTTCTACCAGTCCTGATGTAGTGTTATGGACAGAGTGCGGTCAGCTGGACCTTTTATTATGTTGGTGTACATTTGGCTGTTCTGTTGCGTGCTAGCTACTTGGTACAGGAATGCCATTCATTACATTTATCTCCTTGTTGTGATTCAGTCCCCTGTACACAAACAACCACTGATTCTATATAGAAGAGGTTGTATCATATGCTGTGCTATGCAGGGTGACTACCAATGCAGGGAGTGCTTGTAGCCGTGCCCAGTGGCAGCTTGAACCGAACAACGTTGGGGGGGGACGCGTGCGCAGTGGTGCCACATCTACTTGGCTTCTTTTATATTGATCTGGAAAGGCGCTTTACCCTGTCACAGAAAGATCACTTCACTCCCTCTTTGCCTGACATCAGTCTGTCAGGTCAGTGACATGGAGGAGTCAATTCAGCATTGAGAGGACTGTGTGAAAGTCCAACAGACCTTTGATGTAATGAATAGTGTTGAGCGAGTAGCTTTCGATCGAATACCTCATCGATCGCATCAAATATTCAAAGCGTTTAACCCCTTGGTGTTCGGCCGCTTACACGCATTCCTATGCTCAACACTAGTAATGAACATATGCAAGCAATAGAAAAAATGTGTACAATGTACTCTGTAGCACGTGCGTGCCTGCTGTATGTAGCTGAGCCGATTATGTGTACAGACTGGGCATAATGTCATAGAGCAAAAATAAAAATTCACAGTTTGGATGAAAGATAAGGACAAGGCTAAGCCTACATTCACACACGACAGTGAAAATGGGCCGTGTGACTCCCATTTGTTTATTTCTTCCGCAACCAATACCTAAATGTATCACTCAGTGTAACATGAAGACTGAACATTCTTAATGTCTTGTGTAAATGTACATGGCTCTGACTATATTAATAGATCTCTGCTATCCTGATGTTTCTTCAGATTGCAAAATTACGTCAGCAACTTCAAAGGAGTAAGCATAGCAGCAGACATCACCGTGACAAGGACAGGCAGTCTCCCTTTCATGGCAACCACACTGCTATTAACCAGGTAAGAACTGGCCGTGTCCGGACAAGATACACAGCTGATGCCACGATCACCAGCTGAAAGGTTTGCGTCAAGTAGCAAGGACAGAATTGCTGTTTTCATGAAATTTCAGAGCTGACTGCAGTTAAAATCCTGTTGACTTCTGCTAAAATATTATTGCAAATGCAGATGGTCTCTGCACACTCCCTTCACTTCTAGGAGGGTTACAGAAGCAACCAAGCAAGACCATCCATCCGTCCGTCATTCTCTGCCAGGATCTAGGGACCTTCATCTGTCAGACAATATTGGCACATTATGTGGTATTTATCTTTGCACTTTCACCAGTTTTCTGGTAGAAAAGACACAATTTTTTGGAGCAAGTCAGCTTCACACCAAAATATTGCACATTTTCACTGGTCACTCATGCCACTTGCACTAACAATTGGTGAAACCTCCACATCCAAACAATTCTATTAATTAGTGCCAGGAATCTGACCCTTAGCTGGTGTAAGTTTCTGCATCTTTTGCATGGACACCCCCAGGAAGCAGCAAAATAAAGAGCTCTGCTCCTGTTAGTAAATTGACTGCGCCAGAGTGTGATGCTCCAAAATGAAGACTGGCATGCAACACACCAGTCTTGATAAAGTTTAGTTAAGTTTAGTACTTACCAGTGGGTGTTTCTCGGACTCAAGAGACTTGCCTTGTCCCTCTTTCGTGTCCAGGATTCCTTCTAGATATACCCATCTTGTTTATTTATTCCTTCTGTATCGACTAGAAGTGCACTAGAGAAGAAGCTGAGTTTGTTGATGAGATTTGGAGAGTCTAGCGACCTCCTAGCTCTTCTACTGTTTTCAACCTTTTCATTGCAAAGGTTGAAAGCTGTGGATAAAACCTGCAGGAATAATTGACATGGTGGAACCTGCACTTCAGGTACCTGGGCACGGCAGGTTTTAGTTCATCATGTAGATGAGCTTTTATGAACTCAGTCACTCACATGGCATTGGCAACTATATCCTGCGCGCCAAGAACAGGTGCTGTGCTGAATTGGCATAGAGGGTGTACTTTCTTACTGGCATCTGCTCATATACTTTGAGTGGTCTCCAAGGTTTAATCTTATAAGATATAATCTTATTGATTCATCTTTTCCTATTGTGGTTCTTTAGTTCTGAATGTAATCTATTTGGTGTCACGACATAAAAGTGACTAGTTTAGAATCCTTTTAGTTGAATGCTATAAACTACTTTGCTCCATTTCAGTTTATCCATCATGTAACCCAGTAATACACATGTGAATGTTGGTTTGTGTTGTGTAAATGTTCCCCTCATTCTGTAACAGCAGATGTACTCCGTCTCCCCGAATAATTCCCTCCAGTTCACACTAGGGAATATTCAGCTTGAAAGTCATATCTAATGTATGGACACTTCTGCCTGGTACAACATTTCCTATTCTTCTTTTTTACCAAAGCACAGATTCGGTTTTATGCAGACCCTTTGTGTCCGTGTGCTATACCATATGCAGATATTGTAACCTCTGTGCGCTTCTGTTCCCCAGGCGGAGGCAGTGGGCCCCTAGAGAGGTTTGTCCCTCCTGCTTTGTATTCTGAAAGCGCTCACCCCCCTGCTGGGTGCCGCAGATTTACCACACACATAAGCCCTAAATGCAGGTTACCAGCTGCCACTTGTGTAAAGCCCAATCTGCTGCCTGGCTCCTTTCTTTTAGCTTGTTACATGCACAAGGCTGAACCTTATACCCCTTCACTGTATACAATATGTATTCTGTAGGATTGTGTATGCAGGCAAGTTTAACGTAAGTTACTTCAGTTTATTTGGAAAGTAAATCTTTGTTGTGTGGTTAGGTCTAGAACCGGATTTTTTTGTTAACCCTTTCACTATCAAGTTTGGTTATGTCATTTTCATACTGCTGTGACGCTCTTGTCCTGATGGGACGGTGTTGGATTGGCTCGGCTGGTCTACACCGCTCAGTGTCAATGTATTCATTGTATTAGTATACTCGGCATCAGAAGTATTGGTGGTGGTGGTAGTGGCATTGGTTGTTTCATTTCAAGTATATTACACTGATGAATTCAGGCCCATAAGGAGTGTCGGCATGTGTGCTCATCCACCACTCCCATGGTCATAATACTGCAAATGGAACTCCACCCCCAGTATCATGGGTTGTGGTTAGAAGATTCTTTAAAATGAATCTAAAATGATCTTCATAGTCCAAACGAGTCCTGAGATATGGGCATTAGAATTAAGGCCATAGCAGCTACGTCCTCGGCTATACAAGCGACACCCTGGGAGGACGTAGAGCTACGTCCTTGGCAGTGAAAGGGTTAAACCTTCTGACAACCTTCATCACTTTCTTGGCTGTCTTGTGACTAATGTGCTTGCCTTTTCTTTTGAACGCTCAAAATCAAATAATTTTTTTTTTCATCTTCCATGCAGAGCTCCATGTCTAAGAATGTACTCACTCCAATGACTATCCCCATCACCAAATCCTCGGGGTCGCGCTTTCGGAACAGTGTAGAGGGGCTGAACCAAGAGATTGAAATCATCATTAAAGAAACTGGAGAGAAGGAAGAGCAGCTCCTCATGGTAAGTGCATCTTCTTTTCCACTACGGAGCCGTACCCCAGTTACTGGTTCTTGATGGTAATTTATGACTTACCATTGAGAAGGCTCTATTCACTTTTCTCCGCTGCACATGGAATCAAGAAGCATTTTTATTTTTTTAAGTTTTCACCCTCCATATTATGGGTTTATTAAGGAGGGTGGGTTGCTCCAATATTCATCTTGAAGCATATATCCTTGTGGTTTCCCAGCATGGAGACTGTTCAGGCCTTCCTGATGTCAATGGGAACATTACAATGAGTTTCCAGCATCTGCACCCTGAGGTAAGTTGTCGCTGTGTGTGGTATTCTTTTACTTTGTGTATACATCCTATTTTATTGTTTTGTTTTATTAACTTGGAGAACAAAGTGCTTATACACTAATATGTTAGCATGTACTTTACATTTTTCTCAGCTTGATGATGTCATTGAGTTCTGGCAGTATCATTTACGTTATCTACTTATCTGCTAACCTGTGTTGTGTAATAGCTGCAAGCTTGGCAATAATAAACACATATTCTACACGTGTCATAGTAACATAACAGACGCCATTGTGGAAGGTCTTTAGTTACAGGTTTTGCTGGCCCAGACCTTTATGACAACTGCAGTCAGTTACCCGTCAGTCACCACTCTGCTTAAAGAGGGTCTGTCACTGCTCGTATCCCCCTGGAAATAACAATTAGAATCATTATTATGACATTTCTTATTACTAAGGCAAAACGTATGAACAAATTGCCACCTGGGTGTTACCAGGTAGGGGTGCATCCCTATACAGTGTTTGACAGTCCTATCAGTGCCAGAATACCTGGGGGTGCACCCTTCTGACCAGAGGAAGAGTAACATCCCCCCCCCCCCCGTCCCGTTAATTTCTTCATATATATTCAGGAGGAGTAATAGAGGAATGACGCATCAGAGAACTTAAGAAACGATGCCCCAGATTATATAATGGGCAATATACATTTAATAGAACAGACTTGTGGAGAGGTGACGGCTCTGCTTTAACCTCTATATCTATACACCGGCTGTCATCTAGTAGGTTTATGAGGCGAGGGCACTTCCTTTGCACTAGTGTTTATACGCCATCCCCCAGCCTCTTGTTCATAGCAGGACATGGATACTAAAAAGTAGGCCAGCAGAAAAGAATTGCCCTATCCCTGGGGTAAGAGCATCAATAGTTTAGTCTGGAAAACCCCTTTTAGCAAGTTTTAAAAAGTTGGTTGAGATTTTTGGGGAATCCGCTGTGACCACTGAGGGACTTTGGCTCTGATCATGTGCTGCCCAACAATACCGAAGTATATTATGATGCTACTGTATTTAATAACCCTATTGATGATGTAATGGTGTTTTTATACTTTTTACAATCTCTAGTAGATTTAATACAGTGGGTAAAAGGCAAGTGTCTGATCAGGGTGGGGGGGCAGAAGGGACCATACAATAGGAGCGGTATAGGGATTAGACTCTGTTAGTAGACGCTCTGGGAACCATCAGATCCTCTTATGAAATGCTGGATTTTCTTCTAACCACGCTTGTTATACTTTACTGCATGTTACGCTAACTAAGGAAAGTCCATTCTTTTTTTTTTTTTTTTTTTTTTATAGTGTTTTGATCTAGGGCAGTGGTTGAGCAGGAGATTCCCAGTATCTGTCAGTAGTGACCGGAGTACTGAGTCTTTGCACAACTCCTAATACAGATATCTGTCCATTCTTGCTGCAGTTGTGTTATGAAGGGGAAGGAGGGGGATGAATATGGCTGCTATTCCCTAGGTTCTGGTCACAAGTTACCTACTATCCGCTGGAACCCGCACATGTGAACCAGGACACAGTGTGCTTTACGCCCTTGTGTTTATGGATTGGTGATTAGGAATTTGCACTCCCGCCACTCATTTTTGTGGGGGTGCATTTCTGACCACTGATCCTGTCAAACTGGGTTCCCCTGTTCTTAAGATTGATGTTGGTCTTAGGACTTGGACCCCCCACCAGTAAGAAAGTGGATGGAGGGTAACTTGTGCCTGTAATATCACTAGGCCCCATGTTGCAGATTTTGATGTGGTTGTTTGAGCCAAAGCCAGAAGTGGATTGATCAAGAAGTAAAAGCATAAGAACTTTTCTATATCCTTGACTTTGGCTCAAAATGCAAAGTCTGCAACAAAAAAAGCTATATTTCTGCAATGTGGGGCCTCAGCCTTAGGCTGCATTCACACTACGTAACGCCAGCGTGTATCACAGCTGTACACGCCGGCGTTACAGCAGGGCTGCCGAACACTTCCCATTCATTTCTATGGGAGCCGGCATACGAGCGCTCCCCATAGAAATGAATGGGCTGCTTCTTTCACTGCGAGCAGTCCCATTGAAGTGAATGGGAAGTGCCGGCGTATATGGCAAGCTCTGCTCATGCCGAGCCGTACACGCCGGCACATCCCATTCACTTTAATGGGACTGCTCGCAGTGAAAGAAGCAGCCCATTCATTTCTATGGGGAGCGCTCATATGCCGGCTCCCATAGAAATGAATGGGAAGTGTTCGGCAGCCCTGCTGTAGCGCCGGCGTTTACGGCTGTGATACACGCTGGCGTTACATAGTGTGAATGCACCCTTAAGGTCTTTTTAGGACTGAGATATTGATGACCTATCCCTGGGAACAGACCAATATCTAATCGGGAGGTCTCGATATTCAGGACCCCCACTATCAGCGGTTTGAAAAGACTGTAGTGTTGAGCATTGTGGCCTCTTCACTGAATACAACACACAGTGCATTACTTGGGGGCTGTGCTTGGTATTGCAGTTCAGCCCCAATCACTTAAATGGGACTGAGCTGCAGCTGTACTATATGACCAATGACTGTGACTGTGTTTGCTTCAGAAGAAATTGCAATCTTTTGAAACTGCTGATCTGTAGAGGTCCTGGGTGTCAGACCTCCACCAATAGGATACATAAGAAAAGGTCATCAATATTTCAGTCTCTTATGTATATATTAGACTAGTATGGATTCTACATACCATCCATAGTGAACGAAGCCTGTAGGTGTTTGTATTGTAGAAATGTTTACTGCAATCTATTAAGAAAGATCAATTCTTGTGGGAAGGAAAAGTTGAAGAGCCGCCCATAGTAGTCCGATGGTTGTTAGCTTCTATTTGGCCGTATGGCTTACTGTGGGCGACTCCTCCACTCTCCCCATTCACTAGTTTTGCAAATTCTCTACCGATTCTCCCTTTTGCATAGGTTATTGAAAGGGAGTTACTGAAATAGTTTTACATTTAAATGTACTACGTTTGTTGTACCAATGACTGAAAGGATAATGGAGTTCACTTTATGACGACCTGTCACTTCTAAGATGTTCATTGTAATCCCAAGGAAACAACCATTGTGGGTCCTACATCCTGATACATTTGTGCTGTTCCTCTGCTATTTCTGTCCTACTGTTATGAATACATTAAGAACCGTTTGTTAAAGTGGTCCTCTACCTCTCCCGTCTTACTGTGTGCACTGACTGATGTCAGACTATAGGGTCACCCTGACGCTAGCTTCACACCTGTGTTCGGGTCTCCGTTCTGTGGTTTCCGTCTTCTGCATGCAAGAAGACGGAAACCACAGACTGGGTGCGGCGGTAAGGGTTTTATGCTCTCCGCCGCGAAACCGTTTTTTAAAATCCGGACACAGAGTACTGCATGTCTGACTCTGTGTCCAGATTTAAAAAAGAGATTTCGCGGCGGAGAGCATAAAACGCTCACCGCCGCTCACGGCCGGACAGCTTTCTCACCCATTCAAATGAATGGGTGAGAGAGTCCTGCAGGTTTCCGTCTCCTGCCCCTGTTTTGTGCAGGAAACAGAAACCTGCAGAACGGAGACCAGGCGCAGATGTGAACGAGCCCTTAGCTGCTTACAGTCAATGTTGTATAAATATACAGGACGAACAGCACAACATTAAAGGGGTTATCCACTCTAGCCTTGAGGGCCTATGTTTAAGATAGGTCATCAATATCAGACATGTGGGGGTCCGACACCCAAGACCCCCCACAGATCACCTGTACTGAGGCAATGCAGCTCTTGGTAAAGTTTACATACTACAAGCCATGCTGCTCACTCGCCATACAAACTGCAAGCCACACTTTTCTCTCTGCATGTTTCATGCGCGAAACCGAGCGGTAATCACATGGACCTCATGATAATCTATGGGGTCTGTGTGGTTTCCTTAGGAAAGTGCTTTTTAGTGTGTATAGGTTTCCATACGGGGGGTCCCCAGGCGGACTCCCCAAATGGAGACCCAAATGCAGATGTGATCCGGGCCTAAGAACTGAGCCATCTCTGTGCAGGTGATAAAAATTGAGTCTTCATTAGTTGATACTCTTTTAATGGCTGAGAGGTGACAGGTCCTCTTTAAAGAGAATTTTTAACCGAAGCTAAATTGGCCATAACGTCAGAGCAGTAGCCACAGTTTGCTTATTTACTGAATTACTGAACTCATGTTCAGGGGCAGTATGCAGTTTCTTTCACGACAGGTTGTGCAGCCATTTGCTTGTGTCCACTGCTGTCAGATATTGTGTCTTGATGATTTAAACCATCCAACGGCCACCTCCTAATAAATTTGGTGCATCTTACATGGTGGGGATTGTTACAAAACGCCAATCTTAAGAGGATTGTTCAAGACCCTATGTCTATTGGTTATTGATGTCCTGAAAATTACAATGACCATGCATACAGCTCTCTGACTCTTTTTTTTTTTTTTTTTTTTTCCTGCATTGGGTAAAAATCTTCTCATAGTGTTTGTCTTACTCTGTGCAGTGTTACTATTTTGTTACTCCTTATTTACCCTGACAATGTTTAAGCGGCTTTCTGTTCCAAAGCTTGATTTTCTACGGGATAGGTGATGAGGATGTGATCTGTTGGGTCCAGTAGCTGGATGTCTCACAGATCAGGTGTTGCAGCTTCCTCTGGATGGGGAGCATGTGCAGCAATGCTCTGATGCAAGTAACAGGTGCCATGCTGCTATTGCGTGACACCACTGCCATTAGTTTAATAGGAGCGGTGCTGCACGTGTTCCCCATCCACTAGATTCTTCTGGCACCTGGATGCTGCGAGAACAGCTGATTTGTGCAGGGACCTTTGCTTGGACCCCGACAGACCACATACTGATGAGGATGACCTATTATGTGGCTAGTTGAAAGGTCAGTTTGTAACTGAGGTCACACGCTGCATTAAAATCAATTCTTTTTAATGGGACTATTCACATGACTTTTATAACATGGCATCAAAAAGTAGAGCATATTCTAACTTTGCCCATCTTCGCAGATCTTTTTATAGAGTCAAGTCCAAGGGATCTATAAAACCGCGGGCCACACATATGCCATACTGTCCCTTTTTCACATGCATTTTGCACCCGTCTGATTTCTTTCGAGGCTTCCTATATAGACTTGCAGTTTAGTTGGTAGGTTTGTGTACTCCACAAAATGAAAGTTATTTCGCATTCCTGGTAGGTTTATTTGGCGCCCCCCACATATTATTGCAGTAACCTAATGTCAAATGACTATTGTTGGGAACTGACTTGGTGATATACCTCGCGTTACGTAGTCCAGTTATGTGCGTTATCGTCATTGTTATCTTGGACTGACACTGAGCCAAGTGTTTCTCTGCAGGTTTTAGAGCAGTGTCTGAGCCAATAGGAGGGTGTAGTGGTGAACAGACAGTAGTAGAGGAGTATAGAGCTTAGGAGACACTAGTTTTTGGGTGTTTTATTTATTTTTTTTGTTTAAACATATATTCTGTCCACTAACTTCTTTTGTTTAGCAAAGATAATTATCCGCGTAATTGTTTTTTATTTCTTTTTTTTTTTTTTTCTTTTGTTTTGTATATGTTTTTATATTTTATAGCCCCAAGATATTCCAGATGGGCACCGCGCTCCCCCGCCACTCGCTCTAAGAAGTGTAGATACACAGACACCTGGAGGAAATGAGCGCGGAAGCAACAACAGCAGCCGCTCCCAGTCCATATCTCCGGCTTCCTTCATAACCATCTCCAATGACTGCAACGAGGAGAGCCCATGTTCCACCGAGGACACACAAACAGATCCCAGAGATAAAGGTACGACATGGACTTTGTCATTCCTGAAGGTTACATTGAAGACGTTACTGTTGATATGTGGATATTACATGAGCTTGCTATTGAAAATGGGGAAGCTGAATGTATCATTTGTGACTGCTAAATATGGGCCATAACTAGCATTTAGTAGCATCAGCTATAGGTTTTATCTAGCATCATGCAATATAGGATATATCTAGCATGTCGTAACATCCAGTATGGGATATATCTAGTATTACACCTAGAACACTACAATCTATCAGAACTCAAACACTCCATAAACCACAATTATCGAATGCAGTCCCAGCAGTCCTGTAGCAGTGAATAGAGCACTGGACACTCAGTTTATGAGGTGGCGGCATGGGGGTCTTTTATTCCTCCTTTCTCCTCATCACTTGGGGTTCCGGTGGTCAGATTGCCAGTGATCTGTTGATTTTCCTTAATGGCACAACCCCTTTAACGCTGGAGCTTTTAAGCCTTTACATACACACATATATATATATATATATATATATATATATATATATATATATATATATATATATATATATATATATACATAATTCAACCCCAGACCGCTGTACATGAATGGAAATTACCATGACACCTGGTCATAAAACCAAATATTAATCAATACCTCCAATAACCAAGCAAAGTACCAAGATCTAGCTTCACAAAGTCATTTATAAAGAGTAATCCCCTAAGAAGTCTCCTGCCAATACCATAATCCACCATGTAGAGAAGGCCCTGCGTAATGCTGAATATTAGGCCATATCTGCACCACCTTATGTTGCTTGTTAGAGAGTGAACACTGTTCCGAACAGTGTTCGCTCATCTCTATTGCTTGTACTACAGTGGAGACTTGGATCTATGGGAACTATCATTTTATAGTATTACAATCTTTCCATATTTTGGCTTGTTGCTGATTTATTATTAATGAATATTAGTGACCATTAAGTTACAGTGAGTCTGCTAGCTTAATATACAGCCCTATATAAGCAGCGGTCTGTAGCATCGTATTCTAGTCAGAAGTGCGTACTTCAAGTTGCCAAAATGGCTCAAAAATGTTGTGACTTCTAGCGCTAGTAAAAGGGAATCTGTCACCAGGGTGAAGCGTATGCAACCTGCAACACATTCAGGTGCGCCTGACCTATCCAACTGGAACGCCTTTTTCCCCCCCATGAAAATGTGTGCCTCGGTTGCCCAGATATTCATTTATTTCACAATATGGAAACTATTAGATTGGAACAATGGAGCGGCCATTGGTTCTCCAAACTGCTATGCCACACAATGCTCTAATATGTCTCCCCTCTTATGAGAGACGGAGCCAGGGGGCTATGCTGAAATCTCAGTGTTCACTATGGCGTATTATTAGATCAATGCAGGGCACATCAGTTTGGAGCAAAGGAGCTGCTCTTAATGTAATAAGTGGTTATCTGGACAACTGAGGCAAACTTACATTCAGGTGAGTCCTGTCTGTGTTGCTTCACCCTGGTATCAGACTCCCTGTAAGAAATACACAGGTCTCTGAGTGAGTCTGACGGTGGTCACAAGGAGAACGTCCTCAATGTGGTGATGGGCAGGCTGCTGTATAGAAGTCTATACACAACAGTCTGTTAGTCACTGTGCAGACGTGGAGGCCGCGTTATCCCTCTATTAGTACAGCTGGATCCAAGCTATGAGACTGCTAACAGTCAGACTGCACCGTGTATTTGCGCCGTCTTGGCTGCTACCACCAGCACTGACCTGTAGCTGTGATTTGCTAGTAGCTGTAATTTTTTCAGGATCAGTCTCCTCTCCAGATGATGGTTTTATATTCTAATGTATCAAATCTGGCACATCCGGTCTTCAAACTGTATATTGTGCCGCCCCTCCTGAAAAAAAGACTGACACCTTGATGTTACCTTTTGGGGAGATGCCACAACATTGTGTGATCCGTCCTGCCAGAGTCACACTGTGTAGGGAATGGTAACGCCCAGTTGTCAATTTATTGATTCATTTTTAGGAGTAATGAGAGGAACAGCACAACACAGTTTTTAGATTAAATTATATATGTATATATGTATGTGTGTGTGTGTAGATAGATAGATAGATATAGATACATAGATATATATATACATAGATATATATATACATAGATATACATTTATTTTTCAAATATAATTTTTTTTTTTCCCCTTTCTAACATCTTGATTTACAGCGATCTATGCTTGGCTTGTTTCCCTTTTGGGCTGATCCTGTTAATAATGTCAATCACTTTCACCCGCAGAGAATGGGAACCACTCTCCCTTCCCCAAGTACGCGACATCTCCAAAGCCCAACAACAGCTACATGTTCAAGCGAGAACCACCTGAAGGTTGTGAAAGGGTTAAAGTATTTGAGGAAAGCGTGTAAGTGTTCATCACCATATCTGTAATTTATGTGGGATTATAGCGTAGTTGTGTAGAGGGAGTGTCTGAGAACTACCGACGGCCATTGACGCCAAGGAGTAGACACTGATATTAGTAGATGTCCTACAATAATTTATTTTACATTCACCACATGCGGTTTCATCTTCCTCCTTCTACTTCATTGATCTTTATAGCTTTATAAGTGAAACCAGAAGAAATGGCTACAGGACAGCCGTGTGCAGGATAGTGACACATGGCGATACGCAGGCACTAAGCATTAGACATACAGAGATGTCCTGGAGTATTTCCAGCGCACTCACGGTTTTGAGGATTTGCTGTGTAATAGAATAGTTCTCTTTATTTTGAGGTTGCCTTTAATTTATAGATTAGAAAAGAAGGATTATGATGTGGCATATGTTATAGAAGAGTTAAAGGGAGTGTTTTTTCTGTCCCTAAGGTTATATGGGAAATGAAACCCTCATGTTAGGGTAGGATAGAGAAGCCATGGGTGGCAGTAGTAATTTATATGCTGTGTCATTGACCGTGCAGTTATCCACTCTTACATTTACCACTGCCGTATACCAATATGTTCTTTTGCATATATGGATATTTTAGAGTGAAATCTCTGCACATAAAGGTGGCTCCCAAACCAAAGAATCGTGCTTGAGCACTCAGGCCATTCTTGTACATGGCAGGCTGCAATATCTGGCTATCTTTCCTCCAGTAAAAACAGTTATCAGTGGATTTAGAAGAGACTGTTACTGCGGAGGACCCCTTTAATGGTCTAGCCATGTATTCAGCTGGCCATACACATTAGGTAACAGTCTCTGCACCCCAGGCTTCCCTGTAACCATGCATGGTGTAATGCCAGAAAGAAAAGGGGTTACAGAGGCCGCACCTGGATAGAGGGTCCCACACGTTACCCTGCATGTATTACAATAACCAAAGCCTAATGTATGACTTTCTGTCGGACCGCTCACTTACACTTGCAGTTTAAAAATAAATAAATAAATAAATAATGTTGTTTCCAGGTTTATAATGTATTAGAAGAATAAAAAAGCGCCATCCTATTCTGCCTATTCTGTGATTTCTCTATAATGTGCTGCATATTCTATTCAGATGAAACCTAACATCTGCACCATTTACTGCAGGCCAAAGCCCTTACATGAAATCCCTCCTTTCTACTGCCCTGACAAGAACAAAGTGAACTTTATCCCAAAGAGCGGATCTGCCTTCTGCCTTGTCAGCATCCTCAAGCCTCTTCTGCCAAATCAGGAAATTGCTTTCAAAGGCTCCAACCACAGCCTGACTGTTCCTTCTGGGATCCCTCCTTCCTTAGTTCAGAATTTTAGCATGACCTCCATATCCTCCAGCCTAGAACAAGAACGTAATTCTCGCGGTACCAATACTCTCGCCTCTCCGATGTCGCTGCTGCACCCTACTGGCCAGATTGAGGAAGAGGAGGACTAAGCAGCGGAGCTGTGCACTTACCTGATATGTAGAGACTCTAGATGCAGTATTGTCCTAAGCTGACCATATTCTTCTTCTGCTGTAACATGGGCAGCATGCCTTACCATTGTTGGTATTGATCTTGGTCATTGATCTGCTCTTTGATACTAGAAAGGGCTTATTATAGTTTTAGCTTATTATACTTTATTTTTTTTCTCTTGTATTTAAGTCACTGCTGCTGCAGTTGTCAATGGGTAAGTAGTAAGGATTACTCTACCCATATTCCCACAATATGGCCAATTTACTGTTACAAAACTTTTATTGGACTTTTGTGATGATGCCGACATGGGCAGTGGTCCAGGGACGGGCAAACTGCAGGTCCAGCGACGTTACGGAAGGTAAGACTGTGACATGATCGGTACGTTGTATACTGCCGGGGAGATGAAGGGTATCATTGTAATCCTAGTGACTACATAAAGGTGGGGTCACATCAATATTTGTTTTTTTTTCTTCCTATATCATGCATGGGTATAAATTCTGAATGTTTTAGGAAAGTGGGGAAACGTGTTTCAGTGGCTGTGGTATTTTCTATGGATTCAGCTTCTTTCCAGCTGTGGGGACCAAACATGGCGTCTAGCCGAGAGGGCGAGGTGAGGTGTAAATAAGACAGACATGGCGCTAGTTCATTAGTATTTGTGATATATGGCATTGTATGTGGCTGCTGCATTATCAGTGTATCATGGTTGGAGACGTATATTCATACACTGATGGTTTTTTTATTTTTTAACCATATCATGACACTTGCCATTGAAATGTGGTGTTGAAAAGTTTACAGGTTGTTTTATATGCCAGGAAGGCATTGGTTCTATTACAGGCTCCTCAGCCAAGTCTATATTCTGTATCCTTGCTACGAGGATCTCTCTCTAACTTGACCGTTTTTTTTGGCCGTCTGAGCATAAATAAGAGAACTGCGGGTGTGTTAAACTCGCAGCACAAAGGAGTTCAGTTCTGCCGTTATCCCAAATATTAAAGTGGATTTCCAGCCTTAGCTAAGCCCCTCTTTATACCCGAGGCTCAGTATACATGCAGCAGTGAATGCGTATTCCCATCTGGAGCACTTATGGCAAATATGCAGGTTGCACCTATTCCAAGAACGAGATCCTTCAACCGTTATCTCTCAGCCTCTATGAATGGAGAGATGGCCATGAGTGTGCCGCTATATCCGTTCACTTCTATACTGACAATAACCAAGTAGGTCAATGGAGGGAGCAACAGGCACCGCTTGTGCTCCAGATGGGGATCCTGTCCTATCTCATCACTGTTCTATGAACTTTCTGGTGAGTCTGAACTAGCAGAGCTGCAGTATAAAGCATGGGGGAGAGCTAGTGCAGCTGCCAGAGTCACTGAAGAGACTTGGAAGTATAGGGATAAGTTCACACACAGTATTTTGGACCAGAACCGGAGGCGGCCTCAGGTTCCGGACCAAAATACGGGTAGCTGCGACTGGATGCCGGTGCACTGCGCGCACACTGCTCCAGGTTAGGCCCAAATGAATGGGCTTAGTCCGGAGGAGGGAGTGTCCTCAGGCGGATTCACGATGCGATTCCGCCTGGAGAATGAGCATGTCGCTTCTTTTTCTGGGAGCCGGAAGAAACGGCTCCCGGAAAAAAGAAAGACCGTCTCCCATTGATTTCAATGGGAGCTGTCTTTTTGGACAAGATTTTGAGGCTGATACGGCCTCAAAATCCTGACCAAAAAACCCTGTGTGAACTTACCCTAAAGAAAATAACTGGTGAGCACAGCCCGCAAGGAAATTACAGTTAAGGCCCAAAACCAAACTTCTACTTGAGGCTGAAGCGTCCGTGACTTCAATTGGGACACGCCGCCATTTGCCATTGCAAGTTATGTATGTGAATGGAGTCGAACTGCAGCAGACATTGCTGTGACATCAGTCAGAAAATAAATAAAAATCAAGCCTTGAGTTTTATTTTTGCGACAGAATGTTGCAGTTTGGACAACTAATACTCCCCAATTTCCATCCTCTGCTTGTGATGTTATAGGGCAGCACAGCGATCTGTGCTCATACAATTGGGGTCACAGACAAGATCGCTGTAGAGGGGGCTGTGTGACCTAGCTTTACAATAGGTTCTCAAGGGTCCAGCCCCTGGCACCCATAACGATCAGCTGATTGAAGGGGCCACTTGGCCTCTTGTAGCTTCTTTTTTGGCCTATGACATGTCGTCCATAGCTGTTTTACAGTTCAGACCCATTGTGCTGAATGTGATTGAGCTACAAATCCATAGCTGTGTACCTGGCTCTGCCCATTAGTCATTGAGCTGACTGGCAGAGGTGGCAGACCTTTACCCATCAGATATTGATGGCCTAGCCTTATGATCAGTTTCAGAAAACCTCTTTCAACTTTTGGCCTAAGATACAGGTCTTTTGTTTTTGGGCTATTCTAGTAACAGACAGGAAACCATATGAATAATCTGTATTTCTGTTGCTCAGCTGCCATCAGATATGTCCGTGTACCAGTCTTTAGTGGAATCATTCAGATGTTCTGTGATAATTTGTTATACTCACTCATCAGGATATTGTCAGGGGAAGGTGCAGTAAGTTTTATCCTTCAGGAGACGTTCATTCATTCATTCTTCTGTGCAGAGGGAATTAGTGGTCAGTTGTGACTGTCTTATGGGTTGGGGACTTTAACATTGATGGCGCATCCTTTTAGGATAAGACCTCAATAGCCGATGGGGCGGGGTCCAGTGCACAGCACATTTTCTAAAGGGGGCCGCAGTGATTGGATGAGAGCTGTGACCTGATCATTATCCTGGACAGCAGTGTACATTTAGTGATGGCTGTGCCTCTGTGTGCTGGACATAGCTCTGTCCTATTCACATGGATAGGGGTGCAGAACTAGGCACAATGGGTACAAATGTGTCTGGTAAACGACAAAGATGGATGCGTCTCTTGTCAGAGCGCTGCAACCCCCGATCAGCGGTGCCACATGTCTGACCCTGCACCAGACTGATATTGATAATCTATCCTAGGGTCAGGCCCTCACTGTTAAAGTCCTGGAAACCAATTAAAAAGTATTTATCCCAATGTTTATTATGGCCAATTTTTGTCACTCCCTTTCTGCTCTTTAGGTACGTTCACATGTTGCGGTGGTGATCCAGCAGAGCGCCACCTCTGACAGATGGTAAAAGTGTTATCTTTATACATTGGTTTGCCTTATAAGCTATATTGTCTGCGTCTTTTTTTTTTTTTTTTTTTTCTTCTTAAATTTTTCTAGAAAACCCATCAAAGTTAATAGAGAAATTGTCAGGGTGAGGGCGTGCTCAGGTACAGAACTGTACAATGTGTGGCTGGAGTCCTCTCTCAAACACTGGGCTAAGGGTGCAAACTAGCAGCGTCAGAGGGACCTTTGATATCGCTGGTTTGGGTCTTTAGACCCACGGCTGGGATGAGATCTGTGGATATAATAAGATACGTGGATTTGGTCTGGTGATCTGTATATGTGAGAATCTGAGTCGGCGGCCATTGTCTGTCCATCCAATCCCAAAGATTGTTTCAGAATTGTGAGGCCTCCTCCTGTGCCCAGTCTGCAGGACGACCTATATCAGGCTAATGCTGTTTACACCAATATGGCGACGACTTTTGGTTAGGACTTCCCCTGTTCAGGAGGAAGGATCAGGACACATGTGCATTATTCGATCTATCCTTGTCATTCTGTTTCAGACGATGCCCTTTTACCTTTATTTTATAGCAATAACTCTTGTTTCAAGAGTGAATGAACTGCACCAGCCTTTAACGCATCAGTAAAAACGACAAATCTTTTTTTATACTGTAGCCCAAGCACGGAATGAGCAGTTTGTGTGTAAGTCACTATGTATCAGACATGGGGACATGTGAATATCGGAGTTACCTTAATAAAACTCTACTTGAAAGCTCAATGTGTCTCTATGGTCTTTGTCTGTCCATTCAACTATGAACATCTGTCTCCAAAATGTAGTCACTTATCTCATGGTATCAAACACAGAAAAGAGTGAAGCTATGCTGAGACTTTATCCCTTCCAATACCTCAGGAGAGAACCCAGGACTGCAGTGATGTTATGCCAAGCACCGTGGTAGAGAAGCAACTTAGCGGGCACAGATGTAGGAGCCTCCAGGGGAAAGACAGGATAACTAACTATGGGCTAGTTCACACAGGCAGCAGAATGGCGGATTTTGGTCCTGATTCTGACGTGGGAAGCCGTGTCAGACTAAGGCCAAAATGCGTCTGCCAAGACAATCGCGGCTTCCCACTCCGGAGTAGGCCCAAATGAATGGACCTAGACTGGACGGTGCTGCTGCAAGGCGGACACCAGGGGTGATTCAGCTAAGCAATCCGCCTGGAGAAAGGGCAGCTCGCTTCTTTTTTCCATGAGCGGCAACATGCTGCTCATGGAAAAAAGTAAGCAAGCAGTCTACATAGACCTCCATTGTGAGGGGGCAGATTAAGATTCAGCGCCGAAATCTGCCCCCTCTTGTGCCGTGTGAACGGGGCCTAAGGAGACCTATGGAAGAAAGGGGTTGGAAAAATAGGCCACAGGGCTACTCACCAGCTCCAGGAGCGGATTTACACTGCACTGTGTACCATAGGAGAAGGTATCGGCACTATGGCCAGGGTGGCATTTGGGTATAAGGAAGACAAGGTCTCCCGCGTACTGGAGACTGGGGGGAAAAGACCCATCTGATCTGTAGGCTGTCTCAACCCCCCATTGATTTTTGAGAGAGAGGTAGAGACAGAAGCTGCTGCAAAAGAAGGAATAGAATGCCTGGAGCAAGTAGGATATCAGCCAACCTGAGGTAAGGCAGGAAGCCTGGGGACAAGGACAAGATGTGCCCTAGGTCTGGCAAAAGCTGTGGGCTAAATTAGTTGGAACATATCACAATGGTAAGAACCTGCAGGTGCAATGTGGCATTATATTGCTGTAATACTGAGTGGTGCACACAATCACAGTGCTATACATTGACAGGCACTATTACAGTGTTAGGGTATGATCAGACTCGGCGGGTTACAGGAGAAATGGATGTGGTTAGGGGCATGACCCGCACGCACACAAAAAAAAAAAATTGCTGTCTGATGTCAATCTTTATCCATCTTTGTATCTTCTAAAAGTTGGGGGGTATGTTTAAGTGGTGGTGATGGAAGGAGCCACTTCTGAAACCTTCACACTGCCCATCAATGTGTTAAAGTAGCCCTGCTCCTATGGACATTAGGTTTAAGCCCATGTCTTGTAAAGCTTGGTGTTTGTGGAGAGGACATAGCCCATCTAGGTAGTGGCAGTGTCCATGGTGTTGTATCCCTCAATGATATCAGATGTATAGTAACAAGGTTCTCTAAAACCAACTAATCAAATTGAACTTTATTCCTTAAAGGGTTTCCTTAGATGATATACAAACACCATGGATTTGTTGCCCAAATTTCTATGACTGAAAATCCGTTCCATATAAGAGGGGGTTGCTTCCACAGCACTTGCCCAAATTTCTGCAAGTCCCATTCAGTTAAACAGGACAACAATACAACCGTCTAAGGGTGGGTTTACATCTACGCCCCGGTCTCTGCTTTGCAGGTTTCCATCTTTTGCCCAAGAAACTGGACAGGAGACGGAAACCGGCAGTCACTTTTCAAACCCATTCATTTGAATGGGTTTGTAAAGTGAGGGCCTGTGAGCTGCAGCAAAATTTATTTATTTTTAACCGGATACAAAGTCGGACATGCAGGACTTTGTGTCCAGTTAAAAAAAAAAAAAAAAACAACAAACTTTCGCTGCAGAGACCAGAAGACGCTCACGGGCGGACACTGACTGCCGGGTTTCCGTCTCCTGTCCAGTTTCTTGGGCAGCAGACAGAAAGCCACAAAGTGGAGACCATTTGCAGGTGTGAACTCGCCCTTACAAATCTTGCATGTGTAAATTTACCCTCTACTTTTTTCTTTGCACAAGTTTTGAGAAGTAATTAACCATTACCATCCTAGCTCTGTATGTACATTGGCAGAGACTGACTTCCAGAGATATATATATATTTTTTATTTTGCTTTACCAAGATTTGTTATCTACATTCTCATCTCGTTGACTCATCGTGTATTCATATAAACATTGTTACCAAATGTAAAATAGAAGCTGATCGTGAATGACAAGTCTGGAAATGATCAGGACGCCTCTTGAAAGCAATTCTGTGAAACGCATTTCCGGCAACACTTGAGGAATGTCGAGATCCCCTGTGAAATAAACTCTCTTCTTGTAAGATGTGATCAGACTACAATACTGATAACTAGGGAGGGACGGGAACTTCATTAAAAGCACTTGAAGTCGTTGGTTAATCTCCTGCAGAGTTCAGAAAGTATTCTCCGATACTGGAGTTCAAGGCTCCACAACAAGCATCCATTCACGTCATTCTTCATCCCGTCTCCTGTCACGCACTGAAAAGTTCATTGTCTGAGTGGCTAGTGGCACCGAGGCTCGCGAATGGGTCAAGATCTGCAATCATGTTTAACCATGCCGACATGTCTGAATTTCCTGCCTTTGGGTCTATTGAACAAAATAAATAAATAAAAAAAAGGACGAAAATTAACAACTATGGGAAATGAGCAAACAATTGCTGGTTTCCTGCTGCTCGCACGGCCTAGAGCTTGTCTACATCCTCAGTCAGGGCTAAACACTGGAGACAGCAGAACTGAGATAACACGGCGGCCATGGCATAGAACGCACTGCTCAGGTTCTGTATCTGCTTCACTGAGCCGTCACATCTGCACTCACCCCAAATAGAAAAAAATAAATAAATAAAAACACAGTTGAAGCTTTCTTCTGTCATGGTTTTAACTTTTCTGACCAAAGAAAGTCTCGCATGTAGGACTTTTTTTTTTCCCATTATAAAATAAACAAACATGACGGAGGAAAACGTCCACCATGTTGTTTCCATTAGAGTCAAATGGGAGTAGACAAAGATGGAGGGAAGCTCTTTCCACGTCTGCTAATAAGCTTCAATTAATATCCTTTGCTGTCATCCTTTGACAGATGGCAGCAATGAATGTTGATAAAGGTAGTGTGAACGTAGCCTAAGTAGTTTTCCTCAACTTGACACACTTGGTTATAGTAGGTATTTCCTATTCCATCTCAAAAAAGGGCTACAGGTAGATACACAAAAAAAAAAAAAAAATAACTTCAACTCACTATTGCCTGGAGGGTCAGGAGTTTTCTGTAGAGAACAGTCAGACCTGCCGCCATTGGAAGATAAGCCTGGGAGACTCCAGTCTGAGATTAGGAAGGAAGGCAAAATCAGTTTAAAATAGTAGAAAGTCACTTACTGTATATCCCTATAAATATAGGTGTAGGCCTGCTACATACCAGACAGAGAGCTAAGGGCTAGTTCACACGGGCACGGAATCCACATCATAATCCGCCCCCTCACAATGGTGGGCTATGGAGACCGCTAGCAGAAAAAAGAAGCGATCTGCCCTTTCTTCAGGCGGATTCTGTGGCTCAATCAGCTGCGGCGGCAGAAACCTCGAGAGTCGTCGGCCCATTTGAGCCAACTCGTGAGGGGGAAGCCGTGAGTCGTGGTAGGCGGATTTTGGCACGAGAGTGCCTTGGCTCTCCACGTCACTCTTGATGCCAAAATCCGCCTTTCCGCTCCCCATGTGAACTAGCCCTAAAATGACACTTCTTTTATTTCTGTCTGGTGAAAGAGACTTATGGAAACCCTAACTCAAACAGCGAGATAAGCGCCATTCATTTGACTAGGTGCATAGTGTGCACTTAGCCAAAGTTACTAAACAAAATGCACCAATTTAACATGATGTGTCATATGGATCTGACACTGCACACCCTTCCTTAGACCAGACCCCAGCCCTTCTCAATAAACAGAAAGTTATTCCTACAGGAATCTTGCAGAGTTTATAGATTGTAAGCCCTCGCGGGCAGGGCCCTCTACCCCACCGTGCCAGTCGGTCACTGTTAGTATTATATCTACCTGTATATTCTGTGTACTGTATGTAACCCCCAAATGTAAAGCACCATGGAATTTATGGTGCTATATAGATAAACAATAATGATAATAGTTTAGTATATAGTAAACAGAACAGAGGGGGAGGGGGGGGATCTGCTACAGGCAAAAGCCCTACAGTAAGCGACAGGTCTGATCTAAGATTTATGAAGAGGGATGAATTAATGATGATCTCTGAGGTGGAATATGAAGAAAAACGTATTTCTCACATTTCAAAGCCAGGGCCCCACGTGGTAGAAATGCTGTGGTTTGCAGCGTTTTAGTGAATCCTAGCCACACATCGCAGAAAATACTTGCAGCAGAAATGCTGCGATTTCCAAAACTGTTGTGTTTTTGGAAATTGCAACACATCAAATATACCTACAGAAATGGTGGCAATTTCCCTAGATGTACAATTGAAGCAGAAAGCCTGCAGAGGAAAACGTGTGGCCTTAGCGTCAAAGGGCCACCAGCCGATTTGTGAGGGTCTGACACGGGCACCAACTAGATGTTATAGCAGCCTCCGAGCGCCAGAAACTGCTGCTGTAGACAGGGAGTGCATGCAGTTTCCTTCTATTCAAGTAACAGAGCAGAGCTGTAGCCCCATCCACTGCACTTTGATGCTAAGACTATGGGTTTGCTGGAGTCATGATTGATCTTGATTTCATGCGATTTATTAAAGTTGAAGCTCCTTTTACTCAGGAATGGAGCCCTTCTCTGTGCAGGGACGTGTATGGGATATATAAGCTGGACCTTTGCCCTCGTGTCACTGCACAGTGGTTATTCCGAGGATATGCTCTTACTACTACTACAATAGGAGCAGATGGCAGCACTCTCCATCCACTGCAGCAGTCTGGTATCTGGAAACTGCTGGAACAGCTGACCTCTGCAGGGTTTGGGTGTCAGACCCCCACAAATGAGATACTGTGACGCCCTATCCTGTGGATAGATCATCAGTATGAAAAGACATTGGGGCAACACGGTGGCTCAGTGGTTAGAGCTACAGCCTTGCAGCGCTGGAGTCCTAAGTCCGAATCCCACCAGGAACAACATCTGCAAAGAGTTTGTATGTTCCCCCCGTGTTTGCGTGGATTTCCTCCCATTCTACAAAGACGTACTGATAGGAAACAATGTACATTGTGATCTCTATTATGGGGCTCACACTCTACATCTGAGGACCACAAAACCCCTTTCAAATCATTTTGGATCTATTTAGAATAGTATAAGAAATGCTGACTTACTGCTGAGTCCCCCGGGAGACTGGAGCCTCATATCCAGCAGCTGTGAGGGGAGATATCCAGACAGACCCTCTGACTTCTTTGTCCATGAGCTTGGTTCGCCACACTCAAATATATCCTGTTCTTCATGTGAAAACGCTGGAGACATAGGGGCCTGCAAACTTAGAAAGGAGAACTCCTGATCGAAATCTTCTTCTAGATTGTCCAATAACTGGTGCTTTGGTTCTAAATAGAAAACAGACAATAAACAGGGAGCCAAGACTCACAATTTCAGATTCTCCCAGCCAGCCAGCTAGCGCTGACCTAGACGCGTTACATAGCTATGGGGTGCGGTTGGGTGACACTAGGATAATCGTACTGAAGAGGTGCGGCTTAGAACCATGTATTGTACAGTATATTGTGCTATGAGCCGACATAATATCTAGCATTTATACCCATTCACTTTCTTTAAACCTACCCAAATGGATGGAAATATACAGATGTAGCACAGTTTAACTTGACTTTCTGTGGCGTGACCGCTTAACCCCCTGCGTGCCGTCTGCGTCCATTCATTCCTATGGGTGCGTGCTATTCGAAACGGCCATTTCGAATAGTACTTGCTCATCTCTAATCCTAACCACAGGCATCATTTATATGATCAGAATGTCCTAGTAGGGTATATGGCAATGGGTTTTCTAAAGTAGACAACCCCTTCAAAGCAGGTACGGAGGAGAATTTTGGAGTTCAATTACAGTCAGACTAAGGACTCCATCTCTGAATAACATGGAAATTTCTATGATTCTAGAAACATCACCTTTCTCTATAAACATGAGCAGTCAGAAGCAAATCACTGAACAAGACTCTGCATCCTTCATCTGAAGGAACCGGAAATGGCAAACACATAAAGATCAGTCAGTGTCCTGGATTCTACTTTTCACATTTATTACATTATCATTTATTGGCTCCATATTTACAGTCTAACTCTAAATTTACCGGCAACTCCCTTCCTAAACAATATGACCATAAAAGAGTAACTAATGTAAAAAAAATAAATTCCTCACCTCTCCCCTTTACACACTACAGAAACTGCTTGCTTGAAAATTTGCAGAGGCTGCTGCAATCCCAGGACCTTATTAACCCAGCTCCTCCTGCCCTATAAGACCCCTCCTAACCCAGCTCCTCCTGCCCTATAAGACCCCTCCTAACCCAGCTCCTCCTGCTCTATAAGACCCCTCCTAACCCAGCTCCTCCTGCCCTATAAGAGTCCTTCTAACCCAGCTCCTCCTGCCCTATAAGACCCCTCCTAACCCAGCTCCTCCTGCCCTATAAGACCCCTCCTAACCCAGCTCCTCCTGCCCTATAAGAGTCCTTCTAACCCAGCTCCTCCTGCCCTATAAGAGTCCTCCTAACCCAGCTCCTCCTGCCCTATAAGAGTCCTCCTAACCCAGCTCCTCCTGCTCTATAAGAGTCCTCCTAACCCAGCTCCTCCTGCCCTATAAGACCCCTCCTAACCCAGCTCCTCCTGCCCTATAAGACCCCTCCTAACCCAGCTCCTCCTGCTCTATAAGAGTCCTCCTAACCCAGCTCCTCCTGCTCTATAAGACCCCTCCTAACCCAGCTCCTCCTGCTCTATAAGAGTCCTCCTAACCCAGCTCCTCCTGCCCTATAAGACCCCTCCTAACCCAGCTCCTCCTGCCCTATAAGACCCCTCCTAACCCAGCTCCTCCTGCTCTATAAGACCCCTCCTAACCCAGCTCCTCCTGCTCTATAAGAGTCCTCCTAACCCAGCTCCTCCTGCCCTATAAGACCCCTCCTAACCCAGCTCCTCCTGCTCTATAAGACCCCTCCTAACCCAGCTCCTCCTGCCCTATAAGAGTCCTTCTAACCCAGCTCCTCCTGCCCTATAAGACCCCTCCTAACCCAGCTCCTCCTGCCCTATAAGACCCCTCCTAACCCAGCTCCTCCTGCCCTATAAGACCCCTCCTAACCCAGCTCCTCCTGCCCTATAAGACCCCTCCTAACCCAGCTCCTCCTGCCCTATAAGACCCCTCCTAACCCAGCTCCTCCTGCCCTATAAGACCCCTCCTAACCCAGCTCCTCCTGCTCTATAAGAGTCCTCCTAACCCAGCTCCTCCTGCCCTATAAGACCCCTCCTAACCCAGCTCCTCCTGCCCTATAAGACCCCTCCTAACCCAGCTCCTCCTGCCCTATAAGAGTCCTCCTAACCCAGCTCCTCCTGCCCTATAAGACCCCTCCTAACCCAGCTCCTCCTGCCCTATAAGACCCCTCCTAACCCAGCTCCTCCTGCCCTATAAGACCCCTCCTAACCCAGCTCCTCCTGCCCTATAAGACCCCTCCTAACCCAGCTCCTCCTGCCCTATAAGAGTCCTCCTAACCCAGCTCCTCCTGCCCTATAAGACCCCTCCTAACCCAGCTCCTCCTGCCCTATAAGAGTCCTCCTAACCCAGCTCCTCCTGCCCTATAAGACCCCTCCTAACCCAGCTCCTCCTGCCCTATAAGACCCCTCCTAACCCAGCTCCTCCTGCCCTATAAGACCCCTCCTAACCCAGCTCCTCCTGCCCTATAAGACCCCTCCTAACCCAGCTCCTCCTGCCCTATAAGACCCCTCCTAACCCAGCTCCTCCTGCCCTATAAGACCCCTCCTAACCCAGCTCCTCCTGCCCTATAAGACCCCTCCTAACCCAGCTCCTCCTGCCCTATAAGAGTCCTCCTAACCCAGCTCCTCCTGCCCTATAAGAGTCCTCCTAACCCAGCTCCTCCTGCCCTATAAGACCCCTCCTAACCCAGCTCCTCCTGCCCTATAAGACCCCTCCTAACCCAGCTCTATAAGAGTCCTCCTAACCCAGCTCCTCCTGCCCTATAAGAGTCCTCCTAACCCAGCTCCTCCTGCCCTATAAGAGTCCTTCTAACCCAGCTCCTCCTGCCCTATAAGAGTCCTCCTAACCCAGCTCCTCCTGCCCTATAAGAGTCCTCCTAACCCAGCTCCTCCTGCTCTATAAGAGTCCTCCTAACCCAGCTCCTCCTGCCCTATAAGACCCCTCCTAACCCAGCTCCTCCTGCCCTATAAGACCCCTCCTAACCCAGCTCCTCCTGCCCTATAAGACCCCTCCTAACCCAGCTCCTCCTGCCCTATAAGAGTCCTCCTAACCCAGCTCCTCCTGCCCTATAAGAGTCCTCCTAACCCAGCTCCTCCTGCCCTATAAGACCCCTCCTAACCCAGCTCCTCCTGCTCTATAAGAGTCCTCCTAACCCAGCTCCTCCTGCTCTATAAGAGTCCTCCTAACCCAGCTCCTCCTGCTCTATAAGACTCCTCCTAACCCAGCTCCTCCTGCCCTATAAGACTCCTCCTAACCCAGCTCCTCCTGCCCTATAAGAGTCCTCCTAACCCAGCTCCTCCTGCCCTATAAGAGTCCTCCTAACCCAGCTCCTCCTGCCCTATAAGAGTCCTCCTAACCCAGCTCCTCCTGCCCTATAAGACCCCTCCTAACCCAGCTCCTCCTGCCCTATAAGACCCCTCCTTACCCAGCTCCTCCTGCCCTATAAGACCCCTCCTAACCCAGCTCCTCCTGCTCTATAAGAGTCCTCCTAACCCAGCTCCTCCTGCTCTATAAGAGTCCTCCTAACCCAGCTCCTCCTGCCCTATAAGAGTCCTCCTAACCCAGCTCCTCCTGCCCTATAAGAGTCCTCCTAACCCAGCTCCTCCTGCCCTATAAGAGTCCTCCTAACCCAGCTCCTCCTGCTCTATAAGAGTCCTCCTAACCCAGCTCCTCCTGCTCTATAAGAGTCCTCCTAACCCAGCTCCTTGTGCCCTAAAAGAGTCCTCCTAACCCAGCTCCTCCTGCTCTATAAGACTCCTCCTAACCCAGCTCCTCCTGCCCTATAAGACCCCTCCTAACCCAGCTCCTCCTGCTCTATAAGAGTCCTCCTAACCCAGCTCCTCCTGCTCTATAAGAGTCCTCCTAACCCAGCTCCTCCTGCCCTATAAGAGTCCTCCTAACCCAGCTCCTCCTGCCCTATAAGAGTCCTCCTAACCCAGCTCCTCCTGCCCTATAAGAGTCCTCCTAACCCAGCTCCTCCTGCCCTATAAGACCCCTCCTAACCCAGCTCCTCCTGCTCTATAAGACCCCTCCTTACCCAGCTCCTCCTGCCCTATAAGACCCCTCCTTACCCAGCTCCTCCTGCCCTATAAGAGTCCTCCTAACCCAGCTCCTCCTGCTCTTTAAGAGTCCTCCTAACCCAGCTCCTCCTGCCCTATAAGAGTCCTCCTAACCCAGCTCCTCCTGCTCTATAAGAGTCCTCCTAACCCAGCTCCTCCTGCTCTATAAGAGTCCTCCTAACCCAGCTCCTTGTGCCCTAAAAGAGTTCGCCTTCCCCCCTATAAGACGCCTCCTGCCCCAGCTCCTCCTGCCCTATAAGAATACTTTCACACTACTGATCTGTCAGAGGATCAGAACATGTGACATTAAAGTGGAAGATTTTCTGGGATTGCAATGTTACAATAAATAGGAAGGTCTTTTCCATTGTCATTCTGTTTTTAGATAGAAAAAATGAGCCATATGTGTTTTTGTTCACTTTTGTAGCCAACGTGTGCACCAGTGGGAGTAAATCAGCAGCACCCCTCCCCCAAACCTACTTTTCTACCATGTATGGAATGGAGCTCTTCCCCTTGTAATCTTTACTTCTTCAATAAAATCTCCTCAGTCCAACTGATATCTAATGGGAGTCACCAGGAAACTCCATATCAATCAGGCCACAGTGCATTATGGGGCACATTATGGTGAGCCCCATCATACCTCCAGAAAGACCAACATGCGCACTATTTCCTTGAAAGAGAAGAGGGCTTTTTTTGGAAAGATTTCGGGCATGCCTGTTCAGACTGATTTATGAAAAACCGCTTTCTCCAGGAAATGGCGCACTGGACTATCTAAGGGTAAGTTCACATGGAGTCTTTAGCAGGTGGATTTTGACGCAGAATCCGCCTGCAAAAACACCTCCCATTCATTTCAATGGGAGTCACTTGCATACTACATGACCTATCTTCACGCCGATTCCAGATTCACCCCAAGGCTGAGGCCCCACGTTGTAGAAATGCAGTTTTTTTTTGCTGATTTAGTTGCGTTTTTTTGAGCCAAAGCCAGGAGTGGATTGAGCAGTAGGGGAAAGTGTAAGAACTTCCTATATATTTCCCATTCCTTTTGTAGCCATTCTTGGTTTTAGCAGCAAAATGCGGAGAAAAACAAACAAAAAAAGTGACTTTTACACAATGTGGGGCCGTAGCCTAAAGGTATGATGGTGCTTGGCATACTATAATATCGCTATGTCCCTTACAATACACTGGGGCTGGTTTGCTATTGAATTTCCTGGCCATAGATATAGTAATCTGCATCTCTCTTATGCCACAGACAATGCTGATTCATTGAATGAATTTCACAGCGAGAATGCAATTTTCTGTAATAAAAGCTGTGGCGAGAGCAGTATGGCCGGCAGTGACTGGCTCGGATTCCCATGTCTGCTATCGGTCTGGTGCTTCACTTAATAGAAGTAATAATGCTTGAATTAGTCGCAGGCACGTTGGAGGATAGGTTTAAGCGCTCGCTGTGAAAACACAGGGATTATTGGACAAAGAGGTGAATCTGGACGTCTCAGCAGAGTTAGTGAAATTCTTGCAATTTAGAAGTGAAAAACAACAAATGGTCTAGTAGAAATGATACCGTCTACGGCGGCTGGATATGGGGGCACATACACATCCTCAGGCAACACAAATGCACTCATAATGGGGACCCTTCTCTAGTTTCCCACAGCCTGACCCTGATAAAGATTGTGTATTTGAAAGGAATATTTCAGGTCCCTTTGCATGCAATGTGTTTTCAAAGCAGCGATGAATAAATCTATTTGCGATGATCTGATATTTTCAACATTACAGTTCTCATAGGATCAGAATCACTGTTATCTGAGCACAGCTCCCGCTAGGCTACAATGCCTACTGTGAGTGTCAGTAGGGCCAACTGATCTAGATCAATCATAACCACGTTTGATTATTGATCTGTTCCCGGTTGTACACTGGGAAATTGTAACAATCACTCGAGAAAACAATCTGCTGATCTGGCTACCTCTGGGCATAAGAGGCTATAGAGATAGCCGGAGCTAAAAGCAGCTCTGCTCCTATTCATGTGGTAAGTGCAGGGCTGCAGTACCCTGGTATCAGAGCCAGACAGTTTATGGGGCTGCACCTTGACTAGCAGCAGAGCTTCTTCAGGCTCCATCCATGTCTATAACTTCCAGAGGCAGCTGAATCAGCTGATCAGACCCTCACCAACCAGATACTGATGACCTTTCCTGTGGATCACGTGCGAATCACCTGTCCAACTGGATCCTAGACTACCTGACAAACCACCCTCAGTATGTGAGAACCCGGGACTGTGTGTCTGACACTGTGATCTATAGTACGGGGGCACCACAAGGTACAGTTCTTGCCCCATTTCTCTTCACACTGTACACTGCTGACTTTAGGCATAACTCATCCAGCTGTTACTTACAGAAGTACTCCGATGACTCTGCTATAGTCGGCCTTATCACTGATGGCGACGATAGGGAATACAGAGACTTAAACTGGGACTTTGTTGAATGGTGCCAGCAGAACCAGCTCAGGATTAATGCTGGGAAGACCAAGGAGATGGTGGTGGACTTTAGTAAACGGAGAGGTGCTCCGACCCCGGTGGAGATCCAAGGAACATGTATTGAGATAGTCAGGACCTATAAGTATCTGGGTGTGCTCCTCAATAATAAATTAGACTGGGCTGATCACCTGGAGGCGCTGCACAGAAAGGGTCACAGCAGGCTCTACCTGCTCAGGAGGCTGAGGGCCTTTGGAGTCCAGGGGCCACTTCTTAGGGCCTTCTTCAGCTCTGTGGTTGCTTCAGCCATCTTTTTGCTGGGGGAGCAGTATATCAACCAGGGACAGAAATAGACTTGACAGGCTGATCAGGAGGACCAGCTCTGTCCTGGGGAGCCCCCTGGACCCAGTACTGGTGGTGGGTGACAGAAGGATACTGTCCGTGGTGACCTCCATGCGGGAGAACAAATCCCACCCCATGTATGAGACCTTGATGGGACTTGGCAGCACTGTAAGTGAGCGTCGGCTTCACCCCAAGTGTGAGAAGGAGCTATCGCAAGTCCTTCCTTCCAACTGCGACCATGCTGTATAATCTACATCAGACCAAGCGAAGATCACTCCGCAGAGAGAACTAATGATTATGATGTCTTCCATCTTTCTCTTCCGTTCCTTAGCTGCTATGGACTCTTAGTATATTTCTCTTCTTAGCATATGTGTGTCTACTTCCGTAATATATTACTGTGTATTATCCTGTATCTGTATTACTATGCTGCTGTAAGGGTCAGTTCACATGACCGCGTCTCTCTCTGGTCAAAACCCGCCTGCCGCCTGTTTTGTATTTTTTCCAGAAAGTAAGCCAACTAATAGGTAGTATAACCTTAGACCAGAGAGTCGACGTGCAGATTGTAAGACAGCGTATAAATACACTTACCCTCCTGAGTATTATTCTTTTTGGGGTCCCCCAAGTCAAATAGGTTGCTATTCATATTATCTGTAGGAGCAGAATTATTAGAGGATAGTATGATAGCTATAAATATAGCACAACCTGTGTCTATATGTTATTCTATTCTCTAGGATTGTCTAATATTTAAGGCCATTATTTCAGCAATGAGAAGATTAATGAAATCACTCACCAGATATTGCTTCTGGGTTGTTCAGGGTTTCTCCTTGTAATGTAAGCAGCCTAGGCAGAAGATCATGGGGAAGAAAGAAAGAGGCATAAACTAAATTAAAATCTATCTACCTATCTATCTATCTATCTATCTATCTATCTATCTATCTATCTATCTATCTATCTATATGCCTGATAGGAGGTGTGGGTCCCTCCCATGGGGTGCCCAGCTCTTGTCGGCCAATTCAGCGTATTCTGTAAGTCCTTTAACTCCTACAGACTTCAATGGGAAAAAGGACCGACAACATCCACTTCGATAATGCAAGTAGGAGGTGAAAGCTCAATAGGTGAAGAACCGAGTGATGGGACCCACATCATCAGGTATGTGTAACAAATAATGACTAACTTATGTTTGCTCGGTTTCCTACAACTTAATATGGTCCATACTAGGAGCTTTCAATGTAGATGGAGCCCACATTATACTACCGCATAGCCTGAACTTGCAGTGCAATAACCCCTAATATTATTGCTGTTAGTATTAGTAGTTTCTTTCCTGCTTTCTTTTCCTTCTTTCCCCTTAACGGCAGACATCATGGGACACATGTATGGACACTTCATACTTATTATGAACGTATTGAACATCACACACAGTTTTCGGGCTGGGTGATACAAATAGTGCCCATTTAACATACTGCGACGGCCGTACTCACATGTGGTTATCCACCAGCTGTTCATCCCCACAACTATCCGTCTTCTCCACATTATCCTGCTCAAGGTTTTGTTTGGGAGCCTGTAACAAAATATTTTTTTTTAACATTCAAGGGGTCGTGCAGAATTAAAAAAAAAAAAAAAAAAAAAAAAAAGACATGGCTGCTTTCTTGCAAAGACAACACAAGCCTGCGACTAAAAAAAGAATTATTACTTCTATTAAGTGACGCAGCAGACCGATACCAGACATGTGAGTTTGGTATTGGTTTGTATCTGTGAGTTTGGTTTGGTATTGTAATTGTAAATAAGGCTCAGCTGCAATACCACACATAACCTGAATACAGGTGTGGCACTGTTTTTCCCTCTGGACACCCCCTTTGGCACAGCTGATCAATATTCATGACTGGACAGTGGATTGATGCTGTGTACATGTTTACCATTAAAATACTTACCTAATATAGCACAATGGGACTGATTTATCAAGATTAGTGTTTCCACACCAGTCAGGTTAATTCTTGGCCCGTAGTGGCATCAGCAGCCTTTGCCCAACTAGTCCATAGAGAAGGCTACTTATCTGCATGTGCCCAGCTGGTGCCATCTGCAGTGCTAAGATGACTTATATGGGGTGGTGAAGATAAGCCACTTTCAGAGGTGTGTTGCTGCTATTTTTTCCCCCCAAACATGTCAGGTAGTAGTAAATCCTTATTTTACCTCTTTAAAAAAATACTCGGATCAAATTTAAATACAAAGATAAAACTATTATAAACCTTTAGGTAAGATGGGGTATATGGAAGCATCTCTTGAAATTCTTCTTGTATCTCAGACATTAGTTGTGCCGTCTTCTTCCAAAAGTGCAATAGTGTTGTCTGTAAAACCAGAAAGCATTTATGTATTCAACTTGTCTAAAACTCACCAACATGGCCACATCAATGGATATATAGAAGTTATGGATTTTAAAACGTAATGACAAAAAAAAACAAAAAACAAAAAAAAAAAAAAACCAGAAAAAGGTACCGTGTCCTGAAGGCCAAAACTGGCCTTCAGGACACGGTACTTGGGATTAAATTTTTGTCCTTTTACAGGTATCAGTGATGTACCTGATATGAGGCAAGTGAATGTGACAGTAGATTGCACCGACTAGCTCCGAGAAGGTCTACTTTCTGGCATACGTCCATCTTTGTCTTGTCAAAGTGGCTCTTAGTATTTCTTACTTGAATTTGCACCTGGGGGAAAAAAAAAATTAAGACTATGAAGCGAGATTACATACTAGCAAATCATGTACAATCCTGTGTACAGCAATGTTACACATAGTGATGGCAGTCAATGGGTAAACTAAATCACATTTGTTCCATAAGACCCTTATACCCTATCCACAGTGTATCAACATTTCAGCATCGAAAGCTTGGCAGCAAATGGTAACTGATATCTACTAGAGATGAGCGAACACTAAAATGTTCGAGGTTCGAAATTCGAATCGAACAGCCGCTCACTGTTCGTGTGTTCGAACGGGTTTCGAACCCCATTATAGTCTATGGGGAACAGATACTCGTTAAGGGGGAAACCCAAATCCGTGTCTGGAGGGTCACCAAGTCCACTATGACACCCCAGGAAATGATGCCAACACCTCTGGAATGACACTGGGACAGCAGGGGAAGCATGTCTGGGGGCATCTAACACACCAAAGACCCTCTATTACCCCAACATCACAGCCTAACAACTACACACTTTACACACTCAATACCACCTCTCTGACAGTAGGAAAACACCTTGAAACATGTGTATTTGGCACTTGCAGTGAGGAGAGCTTGTCACCAGCAGTGAATTTGGCCCTTGTAGTAAGTTGAGGTTGGCACCAACATTTGTTTTGAAAATCAGGGTGGATTGAGCCTCTAACCAGCAGAGTTTGGGCAAATTCATGGTGGAGGGAGCCTCTAAAAACCCCAGTTTGGACCAATTCATGGTGGAGGGAGCCTCTAAAAACCCCAGTTTGGACCAATTCATGGTGGAGGGAGCCTCTAAACAGCCCAGTTTGGACCAATTCATGGTGGAGGGAGCCTCTAAAAACCCCAATTTGGACCAATTCATGGTGGAGGGAGCCTCTAACCAGCCCAGTTTGGACCAATTCATGGTGGAGGGAGCCTCTAACCAGCCCAGTTTGGGCAAATTCATGGTGGAGGGAGCCTCTAAAAACCCCAATTTGGACCAATTCATGGTGGAGGGAGCCTCTAAACAGCCCAGTTTGGGCAAATTCATGGTGGAGGGAGCCTCTAAAAACCCCAGTTTGGACCAATTCATGGTGGAGGGAGCCTCTAAAAACCCCAGTTTGGACCAATTCATGGTGGAGGGAGCCTCTAAAAAACCCAGTTTGGACCAATTCATGGTGGAGGGAGCCTCTAAAAACCCCAGTTTGGACCAATTCATGGTGGAGGGAGCCTCTAAACAGCCCAGTTTGGACCAATTCATGGTGGAGGGAGCCTCTAAAAACCCCAATTTGGACCAATTCATGGTGGAGGGAGCCTCTAACCAGCCCAGTTTGGACCAATTCATGGTGGAGGGAGCCTCTAACCAGCCCAGTTTGGGCAAATTCATGGTGGAGGGAGCCTCTAAAAACCCCACTTTGGACCAATTCATGGTGGAGGGAGCCTCTAAACAGCCCAGTTTGGGCAAATTCATGGTGGAGGGAGCCTCTAAAAACCCCAGTTTGGACCAATTCATGGTGGAGGGAGCCTCTAAAAACCCCAGTTTGGACCAATTCATGGTGGAGGGAGCCTCTAAAAAACCCAGTTTGGACCAATTCATGGTGGAGGGAGCCTCTAAACAGCCCAGTTTGGGCAAATTCATGGTGGAGGGAGCCTCTAAAAACCCCAGTTTGGACCAATTCATGGTGGAGGGAGCCTCTAAAAACCCCAGTTTGGACCAATTCATGGTGGAGGGAGCCTCTAAAAACCCCAGTTTGGACCAATTCATGGTGGAGGGAGCCTCTAAAAACCCCAGTTTGGACCAATTCATGGTGGAGGGAGCCTCTAAAAACCCCAGTTTGGACCAATTCATGGTGGAGGGAGCCTCTAAACAGCCCAGTTTGGACCAATTCATGGTGGAGGGAGCCTCTAAAAACCCCAATTTGGACCAATTCATGGTGGAGGGAGCCTCTAACCAGCCCAGTTTGGACCAATTCATGGTGGAGGGAGCCTCTAACCAGCCCAGTTTGGGCAAATTCATGGTGGAGGGAGCCTCTAAAAACCCCAATTTGGACCAATTCATGGTGGAGGGAGCCTCTAAACAGCCCAGTTTGGGCAAATTCATGGTGGAGGGAGCCTCTAAAAACCCCAGTTTGGACCAATTCATGGTGGAGGGAGCCTCTAAAAACCCCAGTTTGGACCAATTCATGGTGGAGGGAGCCTCTAAAAAACCCAGTTTGGACCAATTCATGGTGGAGGGAGCCTCTAAAAACCCCAGTTTGGACCAATTCATGGTGGAGGGAGCCTCTAAACAGCCCAGTTTGGACCAATTCATGGTGGAGGGAGCCTCTAAAAACCCCAATTTGGACCAATTCATGGTGGAGGGAGCCTCTAACCAGCCCAGTTTGGACCAATTCATGGTGGAGGGAGCCTCTAACCAGCCCAGTTTGGGCAAATTCATGGTGGAGGGAGCCTCTAAAAACCCCACTTTGGACCAATTCATGGTGGAGGGAGCCTCTAAACAGCCCAGTTTGGGCAAATTCATGGTGGAGGGAGCCTCTAAAAACCCCAGTTTGGACCAATTCATGGTGGAGGGAGCCTCTAAAAACCCCAGTTTGGACCAATTCATGGTGGAGGGAGCCTCTAAAAAACCCAGTTTGGACCAATTCATGGTGGAGGGAGCCTCTAAACAGCCCAGTTTGGGCAAATTCATGGTAGAGGGAGCCTCTAAAAACCCCAGTTTGGACCAATTCATGGTGGAGGGAGCCTCTAAAAACCCCAGTTTGGACCAATTCATGGTGGAGGGAGCCTCTAAAAACCCCAGTTTGGACCAATTCATGGTGGAGGGAGCCTCTAAAAACCCCAGTTTGGACCAATTCATGGTGGAGGGAGCCTCTAAAAACCCCAGTTTGGACCAATTCATGGTGGAGGGAGCCTCTAAACAGCCCAGTTTGGACCAATTCATGGTGGAGGGAGCCTCTAAAAACCCCAATTTGGACCAATTCATGGTGGAGGGAGCCTCTAACCAGCCCAGTTTGGACCAATTCATGGTGGAGGGAGCCTCTAACCAGCCCAGTTTGGGCAAATTCATGGTGGAGGGAGCCTCTAAAAACCCCAATTTGGACCAATTCATGGTGGAGGGAGCCTCTAAACAGCCCAGTTTGGGCAAATTCATGGTGGAGGGAGCCTCTAAAAACCCCAGTTTGGACCAATTCATGGTGGAGGGAGCCTCTAAAAACCCCAGTTTGGACCAATTCATGGTGGAGGGAGCCTCTAAAAAACCCAGTTTGGACCAATTCATGGTGGAGGGAGCCTCTAAAAACCCCAGTTTGGACCAATTCATGGTGGAGGGAGCCTCTAAACAGCCCAGTTTGGACCAATTCATGGTGGAGGGAGCCTCTAAAAACCCCAATTTGGACCAATTCATGGTGGAGGGAGCCTCTAACCAGCCCAGTTTGGACCAATTCATGGTGGAGGGAGCCTCTAACCAGCCCAGTTTGGGCAAATTCATGGTGGAGGGAGCCTCTAAAAACCCCACTTTGGACCAATTCATGGTGGAGGGAGCCTCTAAACAGCCCAGTTTGGGCAAATTCATGGTGGAGGGAGCCTCTAAAAACCCCAGTTTGGACCAATTCATGGTGGAGGGAGCCTCTAAAAACCCCAGTTTGGACCAATTCATGGTGGAGGGAGCCTCTAAAAAACCCAGTTTGGACCAATTCATGGTGGAGGGAGCCTCTAAAAACCCCAGTTTGGACCAATTCATGGTGGAGGGAGCCTCTAAAAACCCCAGTTTGGACCAATTCATGGTGGAGGGAGCCTCTAACCAGCCCAGTTTGGACCAATTCATGGTGGAGGGAGCCTCTAAACAGCCCAGTTTGGGCAAATTCATGGTGGAGGGAGCCTCTAACCAGCCCAGTTTGGACCAATTCATGGTGGAGGGAGCCTCTAAAACAACCAGTTTGGACCAATTCATGGTGGAGGGAGCCTCTAAAAACCCCAGTTTGGACCAATTCATGGTGGAGGGAGCCTCTAAAAAACCCAGTTTGGACCAATTCATGGTGGAGGGAGCCTCTAAACAGCCCAGTTTGGACCAATTCATGGTGGAGGGAGCCTCTAAACAGCCCAGTTTGGGCAAATTCATGGTGGAGGGAGCCTCTAACCAGCCCAGTTTGGGCAAATTCATGGTGGAGGGAGCCTCTAAAAACCCCCATTTGGACCAATTCATGGTGGAGGGAGCCTCTAAACAGCCCAGTTTGGGCAAATTCATGGTGGAGGGAGCCTCTAACCAGCCCAGTTTGGACCAATTCATGGTGGAGGGAGCCTCTAAAAACCCCAGTTTGGACCAATTCATGGTGGAGGGAGCCTCTAAAAACCCCAGTTTGGACCAAATCATGGTGGAGGGAGCCTCTAAAAACCCCAGTTTGGACCAATTCATGGTGGAGGGAGCCTCTAAAAACCCCAGTTTGGACCAATTCATGGTGGAGGGAGCCTCTAAAAACCCCAGTTTGGACCAATTCATGGTGGAGGGAGCCTCTAAAAAACCCAGTTTGGACCAATTCATGGTGGAGGGAGCCTCTAACCAGCCCAGTTTGGACCAATTCATGGTGGAGGGAGCCTCTAAAAACCCCAGTTTGGACCAATTCATGGTGGAGGGAGCCTCTAAACAGCCCAGTTTGGACCAATTCATGGTGGAGGGAGCCTCTAAAAACCCCAATTTGGACCAATTCATGGTGGAGGGAGCCTCTAACCAGCCCAGTTTGGACCAATTCATGGTGGAGGGAGCCTCTAACCAGCCCAGTTTGGGCAAATTCATGGTGGAGGGAGCCTCTAAAAACCCCAATTTGGACCAATTCATGGTGGAGGGAGCCTCTAAACAGCCCAGTTTTGGCAAATTCATGGTGGAGGGAGCCTCTAAAAACCCCAGTTTGGACCAATTCATGGTGGAGGGAGCCTCTAAAAAACCCAGTTTGGACCAATTCATGGTGGAGGGAGCCTCTAACCAGCCCAGTTTGGACCAATTCATGGTGGAGGGAGCCTCTAAAAACCCCAGTTTGGACCAATTCATGGTGGAGGGAGCCTCTAAACAGCCCAGTTTGGACCAATTCATGGTGGAGGGAGCCTCTAAAAACCCCAATTTGGACCAATTCATGGTGGAGGGAGCCTCTAACCAGCCCAGTTTGGACCAATTCATGGTGGAGGGAGCCTCTAACCAGCCCAGTTTGGGCAAATTCATGGTGGAGGGAGCCTCTAACCAGCCCATTTTGGGATAAATATAACAGTCCATGGAGTCTCATCTTCCTCTTGTTTGGTGACAGCTGGACACGTATTGGGCAGCGATCTCCACAGTGGCCTCTTCTTCTCCCAGTAGGATGTAGAGTTTCCTCTTCTCGTCTGCAGATATGAAGTCTGGGATGTGGGCAGAGAGTCTTTGGTAGTAGACGGCCCTCATAGCTGAGTATTTGGTGCAGTGTAGCAGGAAGTGGGTCTCGTCTTCTAGGGCCCCCTGGTCACAGTGCTGGCACAGTCTCTTCTCCCGTGGCTTGTACGTCTGTCTGTATCGCCCCGTCTCTATCTCTAGGTTGTGGGCGCTCAGTCTGTATCGGCTCAGGGTCTGTCTGTGCTTGGGATGGCGTATTCTCTCCAGGTAGGTGGCCATGGTGTAGTCCCTTTGTAGGGATTGGTACACGGTGAGTTTCTTGGAGTTATTTATTTCGTTTCTCCATTCTTCAATGTACCGCTCTCTGTTTGCCTCTGCTAGTATTAGCAGAATTGTGCAACGCTTATGGTGGATGAGTATGAGGATGCGGAGGAACTGGAGAGGTTGAGTACAGACATGGAGTTTCATGTTGGGGTGCTTTACACAGGTGGGCACAAAAATGAAGGCTCTATCCAGTGGTGGTTCATTTTTATCAAAGTGAGCCGGTCGGCACTCTCAGCTGACAGACGGGTGCGCTTGTCAGTGATGATGCCACCGGCTGCACTGAACACCCTCTCAGATAGGACGCTGGCGGCAGGACAGGACAGCACCTCCAAGGCATATAGGGCAAGTTCAAGCCACAGGTCCAACTTCGACACCCAATACGTGTAGGGCGCAGAGGGGTCGGAGAGGACAGGGCTGTGGTCGGAAAGGTATTCCCGCAACATGCGCCTATACTTCTCACGCCTGGTGACACTAGGACCCTCTGTGGCGGCACTTTGGCGAGGGGGTGCCATCAAGGTGTCCCAGACCTTAGACAGTGTGCCCCTCGTTTGTGTGGACCGGTGAGAACTTGGTCGCCTACTGGAGGAACTGTCCTCCCTGCCGCCAACGTCACATGCTGGAAACATCTCCATCATATTCTGCACCAATTGCCTGTGGCAAGCATTGATGCGATTGGCCCTCCCCTCTACCGGAATAAAAGACGAGATGTTGTTTTTATACCGGGGGTCAAGGATAGCAAAGATCCAGTACTGGTTGTCCTCCATGATTTTGACAATACGCTTGTCGGTTGTAAAGCACCCCAACATGAACTCAGCCATGTCTGCCACAGTGTTAGTTGGCATGACTCCTCTGGCCCCACCGGAAAGTTCAATCTCCATTTCCTCCTCATCCTCCATGTCTACCCATCCGCGCTGCAACAATGGGACGATTCGAAGTTGCCCGGAAGCCTCCTGTATCACCATCACATCATCGGACAACTCTTCTTCCTCCTCCTCCTCCTCCTCCTCCATTAAACGTGATGAAGCGGACAGATGTGTGGACCTACTCTCCAGCTGTGACGGATCGGATGCTATCCCTGACTCCTCTGTGTGATCTGAGTTATCCCTGATGTCAATCAGGGATTCTCTCAGAACACACAAGAGCGGGATTGTAAGGCTCACCATCGCATCCTCAGAGCTCACCCTCCTTGTGGACTCCTCAAACACCCGTAGGATGTCACAAAGGTCTCTCATCCATGGCCACTCATGGATGAGAAACTGAGGCAGCTGACTTTGTGGCACCCTAGGGTTTTGTAGCTGGTATTCCATCAAAGGTCTCTGCTGCTCAACCACTCTATTCAACATCTGAAACGTTGAGTTCCAGCGTGTGGGGACGTCGCACAAAAGCCGGTGTTGTGGCACATGCAGGCGTTGCTGGAGAGATTTTAAGCTAGCAGCGGCTACTGTCGACTTGCGAAAGTGGGCGCACATGCGCCGCACTTTCACCAGTAGCTCTGGAACATTGGGGTAGCTCTTTAGGAAACGTTGCACCACTAGGTTGAAGACGTGGGCCAGGCATGGAACATGTTGGAGTCCGGCAAGCTCCAGAGCTGCTACCAGGTTCCGGCCGTTATCACAAACGACCATGCCTGGGCCCAGGTGCAGCGGCTCAAACCATATTGCCGTCTCATCGAGGAGGGCATCCCTCACCTCGGAGGCAGTGTGCTGTCTGTCCCCCAAGCTGATCAGCTTCAGCACAGCCTGCTGACGTCTACCAACGCCAGTGCTGCAACGTTTCCAACTCGTAGCTGGGGTCAATCTAACAGCGGAGGAGGAGGCGGTGGCGGAGGAGGAGGCGGTGGCGGGGGAGGAGGCGGTAGAGGAGGAGGAGGAGGGGGGTGTTCTTCTCGTGTCCCTGCCAGGAATGTTAGGCGGGGAGACGAGGTACACCGGGCCAGTTTGGGAAGCAGTCCCAGCCTCAACTACATTCACCCAGTGTGCCGTCAGTGAAATGTAGCGTCCCTGTCCGCATGCACTTGTCCACGCGTCGGTGGTCAAGTGGACCTTTGTGCAAAGCGCGGAACTAAGGGCCCGCCTGATGTTGAGTGACACGTGCTGGTGCAAGGCGGGGACGGCACACCGGGAGAAGTAGTGACGGCTAGGGACGGCATAGCGAGGTGCCGCAGTTGCCATCAGGTCCAGGAAGGCGGGAGTTTCAACAAGCCGGAACGCCAACATCTCCTGGGCCAGCAGTTTAGCGATGTTGGCGTTCAAGGCTTGCGCGTGTGGGTGGTTAGCAGTGTATTTCTGCCGCCGCTCCAATGTCTGAGAGATGGTGGGTTGTTGTAAAGAAGCGCCTGATGGTGCCTTTGATGGTGCAGGAGAAGGAGATAAGACAGGAACAGGGGAGGATGAGGGAGAAGTCAACAAAGTGGCGGAGGCAGATGAAGTGGTGTCCTGGCTCGTCCTCTGGAGTGCATCGCCAGCACAGTCAGCAGTGGCAGTGGCAGAGGCAGAGGCAGTGGCAGTGGCGTGAACGGCAGGCGGCCTTTGTCCTGCCGTTGCTGCCTGCCACTGATTCCAGTGCTTGGATTCCAAATGACGGCGCATTGAAGTGGTGGACAGGTTGCTCTTCTCAGAGCCCCAAATCAATTTCGAGAGGCAAATTGTGCAGACAACACTATATCTGTCCTCGGCGCATTCCTTGAAAAAACTCCACACCTTCGAGAAACGTGCCCTCGAGGTGGGAGTTTTTCGGGGCTGGGTACGAACTGGAACATCTTGGGAGATTCCGGGTGTGGCCTGGCTTCGCCTAAGCTGCTGACCTCTGCCTCTAGCTACCCTTTTTGGTGCTGCACTTGCCTCAACATCCACACTACTTTCCCCGCTTGACATCCCCCCTGTCCAGGTCGGGTCAGTGTCCTCATCATCCACCACTTCCTCTTCCAACTCCTGTCTCATCTCCTCCTCCCGCACAATGCGCCGGTCAACTGGATGCCCTGACGGCAACTGCGTCACATCATCGTCGATGAGGGTGGGTTGCTGGTCATCCACCACCAAATCGAACGGAGATGGAGGAGACTCTAGTGTTTGAGCATCTGGACACAGATGCTCCTCTGTTAGGTTCGTGGAATCGTGACGTGGAGAGGCAGGTTGAGGGACAATGAAAGGAGCGGAGAACAGCTCTGGGGAGCAGGGACAGTTGGGGTTATTGTTCTGTGAAGCTTGGGAATTTTGGGAGGAAGGAGGACAAGACTGTTGGGTAATAGGAGGAGAGGAGGCAGAGTCTGACTGGCTGCTGGACAATGTGCTGTAAGCGTTCTCTGACAGCCATTGCAAGACCTGTTCCTGGTTCTCGGGCCTACTAAGGTTTGTACCCTGCAGTTTAGTTAATGTGGCAAGCAACCCTGGCACTGTGGAGTGGCGCAATGCTTGCTGCCCCACAGGAGTAGGCACGGGACGCCCTGTGGCTTCACTGCTACCTTGCTCCCCAGAACCATTCCCCCGACCTCGCCCACGGCCTCGTCCACGTCCCTTTCCGGGAGCCTTGCGCATTTTGAATTCCCAGTTAGAAATTGGCACTATATACCAGTAGCAAAAATTGTGGGTGCACGTAACCCCAATATATTCTTTGAATTCCCAGTCAGACAATGGCACTATATAACAGTAGCAAGAAATGAGGGTATTTATAACCCCAATATATTCTTTGAATTACCAGTCAGAAACTGGCACTATATGGCAGTAGCAAGAAATGAGGGTATTTATAACCCCAATATATTCTTTGAATTCCCAGTCAGACAATGGCACTGTATACCAGTAGTAAAAATTGTGGGTGCACGTAACCCCAATATATTCTTTGAATTACCAGTCAGAAACTGGCACTATATGGCAGTAGCAAGAAATGAGGGTATTTGTAACCCCAATATATTCTTTGAATTCCCAGTCAGAAACTGGCACTATATGGCAGTAGCAAGAAATGAGGGTATTTGTAACCCCAATATATTCTTTGAATTCCCAGTCAGAAACTGGCACTGTATACCAGTAGTAAAAATTGTGGGTGCACGTAACCCCAATATATTCTTTGAATTCCCAGTCAGACAATGGCACTATATACCAGTAGCAAGAAATGAGGGTATTTATAACCCCAATATATTCTTTGAATTCCCAGTCAGACAATGGCACTATATACCAGTAGCAAGAAATGAGGGTATTTATAACCCCAATATATTCTTTGAATTCCCAGTCAGACAATGGCACTGTATACCAGTAGTAAAAATTGTGGGTGCACGTAACCCCAATATATTCTTTGAATTCCCAGTCAGAAACTGGCACTATATGGCAGTAGCAAGAAATGAGGGTATTTATAACCCCAATATATTCTTTGAATTCCCAGTCAGACAATGGCACTGTATACCAGTAGTAAAAATTGTGGGTGCACGTAACCCCAATATATTCTTTGAATTCCCAGTCAGAAACTGGCACTATATGGCAGTAGCAAGAAATGAGGGTATTTATAACCCCAATATATTCTTTGAATTCCCAGTCAGACAATGGCACTGTATACCAGTAGTAAAAATTGTGGGTGCACGTAACCCCAATATATTCTTTGAATTACCAGTCAGAAACTGGCACTATATGGCAGTAGCAAGAAATGAGGGTATTTGTAACCCCAATATATTCTTTGAATTCCCAGTCAGAAACTGGCACTGTATACCAGTAGTAAAAATTGTGGGTGCACGTAACCCCAATATATTCTTTGAATTCCCAGTCAATGGCACTATATACCAGTAGCAAGAAATGAGGGTATTTATAACCCCAATATATTCTTTGAATTCCCAGTCAGAAACTGGCACTATATGGCAGTAGCAAGAAATGAGGGTATTTATAACCCCAATATATTCTTTGAATTCCCAGTCAGACAATGGCACTGTATACCAGTAGTAAAAATTGTGGGTGCACGTAACCCCAATATATTCTTTGAATTACCAGTCAGAAACTGGCACTATATGGCAGTAGCAAGAAATGAGGGTATTTATAACCCCAATATATTCTTTGAATTCCCAGTCAGACAATGGCACTGTATACCAGTAGTAAAAATTGTGGGTGTATATAGCCCCAATTCTATTGCTAGGGGACTTGCAGGGTATTTCTGGGGTGAAGGTGGGGGGGGCACACCGTTGGAACGGGTATCGGGGGTATATATCGGGTATACGGGAATACACTGACAGTGTATTCCATTCAGGATCCTGGGAAAGCTGGGTTGCGGCGATTGAGCCCGTCAGTGCCACGTTACACTGACAAGCTTCTCCCTGGAATTTAGCTCTTACAAGAGCTGTTGTGGTTGTCTTCTCCTTCCTATCCTAGCCTGTCCCTGCCTACCCAGAATCTAAGCCCTAGCTAGCTGGACGGAAACCTCCGTCCTCGGTGAATTGCAAGCTCAGAATGACGCGAACCTGGGCGGCGCTGTTCTTTTAAATTAGAGGTCACATGTTTTCGGCAGCCAATGGGTTTTGCCTACTTTTCTCAACGTCACCGGTGTCGTAGTTCCTGTCCCACCTACCCTGCGCTGTTATTGGAGCAAAAAAGGCGCCAGGGAAGGTGGGAGGGGAATCGAGTAATGGCGCACTTTACCACGCGGTGTTCGATTCGATTCGAACATGCCGAACAGCCTAATATCCGATCGAACATGAGTTCGATAGAACACTGTTCGCTCATCTCTAATATCTACGCCAGTTATTAGGAGTAATGTCAAGAAAGTTTAGAGATATGGTATTGAAAATGTTTTTTTCCTGAAAAGTAAGATCTGAAAACTGTTAAACTGGATGTAAATCAGCCTGTCCTTTAAGTAAAAACATGGTGCAGCACTTTCCTGCTTTCTGACCTTTCTGAATTTCTCCATTTGCTTATAGGTGTCAGGGTCGAGCTCTTGGGAGACATCCTTCATCCACAGCAGAGCTCCTCTGTATTCAGTCCGTGCCTTTTCCATCTGGTTTATAGTCAATAAGGTGTCAGAGACTGCTCGGTTAGTGAAAGTAGCCATTTCTTGTTGAAGCCGTGAAAGAGGAGTGCACAGGGCTAACCTGAAAATGCAAAAAGAAATAAATAAAAAATTATGTTATTACCATAAGTAGTTGCCTGAGAGTAAAGAAAAAAAAGTAACCACTTATGTAAAGTAAAAACACAAACAAACAAAAAAAAAATTCACTACTTAGGGCGGGTTCACATTTGCGCCCCAGTCTCCGCTTTCAGGTTTCCATCTTCTGCCCAAGAAACTGGACAGGAGATGGAAACCGGCAATCACTTTTCAAACCCATTCATTTGGACGAATACGCAGTCGGTCCTGCCATTGGGAAGAGCTGACTGCACACGCCTGTGGCCATTTTCTTGCGCCCGCTTGCACGAGCATACTGTGTAAGTGGCCACAAGAAAATGGCCGCAGCATGGCAGAGCTGACTGCACATGCATCCCATTTAAAGCCAGAAGAACCCGACCCGAAGAATATGTCGCGGAGAGGGTGTTCCAGAGGAAGAAGAGGCCATTGCTGGAGAGTTTTCTTGCAGCACTCACGAACGCCCTCAGTGCTACGAGAAAACTCATTTGCATACCGAAGAAAATATCTACGGGAACGGCGGCGCGTCCTAAAGGTAGGAGAAGAATAGCCGCTCTTAAGGTTATTCCTAGGTGTTAGCAAGAAAAAATGCAGTTTTAACGATTGAATCCCTTTAAATTCTGGCAGCTCCAGGACAGATCTGGCGGTCTTACTACACAAGCCAATCATAATCTGGTATACTATTAGATGACCGCTTCTGCACTCACCATTCATGTAACCATTGCAACTGGTATCTTCACTGAAACCTCACAAAGACTGGAGGACCTGGCAGGCAATTTTTGAGGCTTGTGGGGTTTTGTTTTACTTGCTTTACATTACTTTTTTGTTAAAAAGCTTGCCTGGCAAGTTAAAAAATGTTAGCAAAAAAGATGCTTGAGACTGCTGATTGATTCACTAGACACAGTGGTGACCGGTCTCAGCCAGTAATAGGGTATTTTGAGCAGTACTTTCTTGTGTTTCGAGAGGGACAAGAAAGTCTTGAGCAATGGCGGACCCACCATCGAACAGTGTGGTAAGCATTGTTTCTCTAAACTGCTTCTCTCTTCAAAACTATTTCCCTGTCGGACAACCCCCTTTAAATTATGGGAAAATTTATGATTTATCTTATAGGACTATTCCCAGGAAAATACCAATTTTTATATTTGTAGATAATTAAAAGTTAAACAATTTTAAAATATAAGTAATTAAGCATTTTGAAGAGTTAAAGATTTTCTCAGAATTTCTTGTGGTCTTGATCGGTTACCAATGCAGGACCTTACTAAGGTCAGAAAATCAGCCATGATTTCCTTATTATGGCTGGGATATCTTCTCATATATGTAGTGTCTCTGCCTCATAACCCAGCTACAATAAGAAAATCACAGCTGGGTTCCTGATAAGTCCCAGACCACAGAAAATTTCTGCATTTGTGGTCATATCCATATCACCGACTAAGACAACTCTGGAGAATTTTTAACTATTTATATTTGCAAAAATGTTGAATTTTTAATAATCTACAGATATAGATATGCTCATGGGAATAATCCTTTAATGAATATAACTTACTACGTTCAATGGCTAAAGTATTCGGAAAGATGAAAGTAATGTCGTACCTCTGGCCAGCAGATGAGCACAAAGCATTGCCGGTCACTTTCATCATTTTGCCAGCTCGCGTGCTGTTTTGCTGAGCATGTACTTTCAAGTGCAGACCAAAGTCATTTTCTTCCAGGGACAGAGCTAGAAAAAGCAAAAATGATATTAAAGGTTCTGAGCTTGCAAAAAAAAAAGAAAAAAAAAAAAAAAAAAAGAAAAAGATAGATAAATGGTTACGTCCTTGTCCCACGTGCAAATATTAAATGACGTACCATTGAGAGCTTGATGATATTTTTCAATGATTTTCAGCAGTTCTGACCCGGTTGTTTGAATTGAATGAAATATCTAGACAATATAGAGAAAGCAGATTAGTAAAAGCATGCCATATCACTATAGTCATCAACATCTGGAAGACTATAGAGGAATAATTATTCACAAAGGTGGAAATATGTAGTCAATATTAAATGGTCACTAAATTTCAGACAACTTATGCTATGGTTCACATTAACAGTTGGGTTTCTGAACTTTAGGTCCTTTTGGGGTCCTGAAAAAACGAAAACCCTTAAAAAGGACCTTTCATTGATTTGGGCACAGACAGTTCTATATACTGCTGGAAAGCCGACGGTGTGCTGAATTCAGCGCACTGTCGGCTTTCCCATTCTGTGCCCTGGGTAAAGCGCTATTGGTGCCGGTACCGTAGCACTTTACAGTCAGAAGGGCGTTCCTGACAGTCAGTGAGGTACGTCCTTCTCCACAGCAGCGCCTATCGCTCTGTACAGTGTGAGTGGGGAGGAACGCCCCCTCCCTCTGCTCACAGTGCTCGTCCATAGACGAGTATTATCAGGAGGGGAGGGGGCGTTCCTCCCCGCTCACACTGTACAGCGCGATAGGCGCTGCTGTGGAGAAGGACGTACCTGACTGACTGTCAGCAATGCCCTTCTGACTGTAAAGAGCTACGGTACTGATAGCTCTTTACCCGGGGCACAGATCGGGAAATCCGACAGTGCACTGAATTCAGCGCGCTGTCAGCTTTTCAGCAGTATATAGAACTGCCTGTGCCCAAAACCATGAAAGGTCCTCTTTAAAAGGCAATTACCTGTAGAATTAATGGGACAGTGTACTATCTGGAACACAGATAGCACACTGATCTAGGCCGCGGTCATCTAGAAGAGGCTTAAATCCCACTGAAATCAATTAGATGCTCCCTTACTAAGAAAGGCCTGTCCATAGAGATATCAGGCTTAAGACGCCTTCACAGTGAGTGAAAGGAGGAGGGTCTGTTCTCTCTTCTCACAATGAATGGAGGGAGGAGGGGTTAGTTTTCCTCATAGCACATCTACAAACAGCTTTCTCTGTGCACAGGACTACACATTCAGCACATCTCACAGCTTAAAATGTAAGAAAATTCTTCTATATACTTTAATCTAGTTCTGGCTGCTTGTGTGGTTACAGATGGGATGTTATTTACAGACAGCAAGCAGCTTCCCTGATTGACACAGGAAATATAATATCAGCACACAGATCTCTTCAGCTGCACCATGGCAGGCGATGTGCTCTAGTCTGTTTTCTGAAAACATAAGAAATGCCAGGGTACAGCAAACACTACCCAAGTGGGATTACCACTGTGGCAAGTGATTGGCGGGCATTTCCAGGCTCCAGTGTGTAAAGTATAGCCCAGCAGGAGTTTAGTAAGCATTAGGACAGGAGAAGTGAAGGATCAGTGAGCCAAGTAACCCAATCAGAGCAATCTGCCAATTGTACGCCATTGGAAAAAAAACTATCAGGTCTTTCTGGAACGCTAAACAATCAACAGCGTCTCAAATAGTCTTGTCCAAAATAACTTTATACTTACTTGTCTCCTGGTACCTGTTCACTGAAGCAGAAGTAGTACACCTCAGCTCTAGTAAGCCAAGGAGCAGACTCCTCAGACTCATTGTAAAGTCAGTTTTTCAATGTGGCCATGGCCATGTTAGGATGGTATTTTTTGTGTAAAAAAAAAATTTAGAACACTTTGAAAAGAACGAAAAAAAACCAAAAACCTCAAAAAACAAATCTATTATTCTCTTGTTTAATTCCCGGCTGCTGAGCTGTGTGCCCATGTGAGCGCTAGAGCCAACCCTCGGCCTCAGCAGTCTTACGCTGTTCCCGTCTATTTTTATACCCCACTGAATGGAAAAAAATCCTGCTGACTGCTAAGGCATCTCCTGTAAAAAGGTGGCTCCAATAAGCCAGTGGGCAGTAACACCCTCAGGAAAATCGTGCACATTTCAACTCCGAGGTGGAAGTTCATGTAAATATTTAATATCAATATTCCGGAAAGCACACTGACCCGCTCACTTTGGGCTAGTGCATCCTGTAAGCACTGTAGTCCTACTGACAGACTTTCTAAATACTGGGATAATACAATTTCCTTACCTCAAGCTTGGCATCCAGCTCGGCATCAGAGGCAACCACATGTTCATCCTCCTTCTTCCCTGTAACCTTGATTAGCACTTGCTTTGTTTCCCAAAACTTCTTCTGCATGCGGCTGACCATTGATCGGTCCTCTCCCGCCCATGGCTGCCCGCTGCTGTACATGGAAGAGCTGCAAGGAATCGGAGAGAGAATTACTTCTTCCTCCCCAGGGCATCTCTTTCAGCTTTCCCTAGACCACTGAGCACTGGATTCAGTAGCGTCTTTCTGATGTCACCAAGTAACCTTCATGAATAAATAAGAACCTCATCGAGTAGCAGATTGTGGTCAGAAGCAAATAAATAATACATCTAAACAGTTTATGCTTGTAATGCAATTTGATCAGGAACCACAAAAAGCTCTCTTACGTCTATATAATATCTAGCAGTAGGAAATATAATCTATTACCAGTCACTACAGACTTACTCAATAATCTTAAAGAAGACCTGTCGCCCCTCCTGTCTTGTATTCCCTATAACAGAACAATTTTGAAGTCACTTTTTCATAACTTAGCATTGTGCCATTCCTCTGCTAAATGTATGAACTGGATGTTACCAAGAACCTTGTCAAAGGGGTGTGGCCCTACCTGCTGTGATGCCATCATATTGTGGTGGTCTAACTCGGAGGGGGGGGGGGAGCTTCTGGTGCTCCGTGATGCTCATTACCATAGGAGAAGAAACCGACTTAATGAAGAAACAGCAGGGAGAATCAAAAACTTAAAGCTGGAACTAGAATAGTTTTTTTTAAAGGCTAAACCAATGTGCCTTTACTTAAAAACTTTTTCCAATGATAGATTCCCTTTCAGCATTGAATTAAAGGGGCTCCATCAGCACAATCATGCTGATAGAGCCCCGCATATGCGTGAATAGCCTTTAAAAAGGCTATTCAGGCACCGTAAATGTTATATTAAACTACCCCCCCATTTTAAAATAATACCCTAAAAAAGAATGTGATCTACTTACGCATCGTGCACGCTGGGCGAGCATTCAGGGTGCGCCGTCTTCTTCATCCACGCCTCCTCTTCCTCCGATGTCCTTGGGTCCCGTCTTCCTCTGGCGCTCGCGAACTGACAGTGATAAAAAACAAAAATGGCCTGGGCGCATGCGCAGTAGCATGCGGTTTCTGCTACGGCTACTGCACATGCGCCCAGGCCATTTTTTTTTATCAATGTCAGTTTGCGAGCACCGGAGGAGGACGGGACCGGAGGACATCGGAGGAAGAGGAGGCGTGGATGAAGAAGAAGACACACCCTGAATGCCCGCCCAGCGTGCATGATGCGTAAGTAGATCATTCTTTTTTAGGTTTTGCTGATAGAGCCCCTTTAAAATCAGACATTGCGGGAAGATTGTGCAAATCAAATTTTTTGCATAAAAATTTGCAACTTTTTATCTGTTTTGCACTGCACTTGGCACTTTTCTGGATGATATTTCTGGATAGCATATTTCTGATCTTTTATGCCAGTTTAAGGAGGGTTCACACCTGCGCCCGGTCTCCAATTTGCCGGTTTCCATCTTTTGCCCGAGAAACTGGACAGGAAACAGAAACCGGCAGTCAGTTTTCAAACCCATTCATTTGAATGGGTTTGCAAACTGTGCGCCCGTGAGCGTCTTCTGCCTCTTCGCAGCAAAACTAATTTTTTTTTTTAACCGGACAGAAAGTTGGACATGCAGGACTTTGTGTCCGGTTAAAAAAAACCAAAACGTTTCGCCGCGGAGACCAGAAGGCGCTCACTGACTGCCAGGTTTCCGTCTCCTGTCCAGTTTCTCGGGCAGAAGGCAGAAACCCACAAAGCAGAGACCGGGCGCAGGTGTGAACCCGCTCTCACTAGTGTAAATGGTCCTGAAATCTACTTCAGCTATAAACTGGCATAGATTTCATTTCAGGCGCACGACCCCGTGGAGGATGCATTCGATCTAAGAGGAGGTGTACACCCTCTGCCACTGCAAGGGGTATGAAAACTGCTGCTCAGAATGTCATAAATCTGCCCCAATATCTACATGATGTTTGTAGGTTTATTATTTCTCCTATTTCTATAGCGCTAACATATTCTGCATCATTTTACAGACAGTCACTGTCCCATATAGAGCTCACAATCTAAATTCCCTATCAGTATTTCTTTAGTTTTTTTTCCCCACACTCCAAAAACCAACTAATAGGTTAATTTGTTTCCTATGACAATAGTTCATTGTGTGTGTAAGATAATGAAATTATATTGGGAGACACTTTGGGGATAAGGACTGACAGGAGTGATGGCAATGCCAGAATATATATTTGTGATCCTGAAGTGACAGAAAAAAAAAAAAAAGGAACCATGGAAGACTTGGGTGAATAATTTCTTATATATAGCGCTTATCCTACTTCCTACTAATCCTATCCTACTAATCCTATATCCTACTAATATTATAATGTGAAAGTTTGTGTGTTTGGATGTTTGCTCCTCAATCACACAAAAATGGCTGAACGGATTTGCATGAAATTTGCCACATACATAGACAGGAACCCCGATTAAAGCATAGGCTACTTTTTATCCTGGTAAATGACGTCACTACACTACCGCAGTGAAGGAATTTAGGTTCACGCAACACTAAAGGACCTGTGATGACGTCATCACAGGTCCTTGAGCCATTGTCAGATAGGATCATGCTAGGCAGTGGGTGGAGCTACAGGCTATTTTGTGGGCGGAGCTATATAGGATGAAGCTGGACAGTGTGAAAGCTGAAGAAAATGGAGTCTCATAGAAGACCAGGATACTACAGAACATGTAGGCAGTGTGTGGGCAAGAGGAGTATGTCGGGTGTAGAGTTTCAGTGAGTACTACAGGGAATGTGTTGTTCTGCCTCTGATGGGGGAGAACTTTGGCACATTTCAGCAACATCCGTTCAGCCCTTTGTAACACAGAAGCTGCTCAGACAGTCAAATAACCAAACCCCTGTAATCACAATTGCCCGATGTAGCAGAGTTTAGGCAGTGGAGTAGCACACCTCTATAGGCTCTCCATATGCAAACATGTACATACAGCTAAGTATCCTATACATACACAGCGATGTAGCAGAGTTGAGACGCGGGAACAGGCTGATCGAACTGTAGCAAATTTCTGCAACATCCGTTCAGCCGTTTCCAACACAGAAGCTGCTCAGACACAAGAACACCCCTATAATCCAACTGGCCAGATGTAGCAGAGCTTAGGCAGCGCTGCAGCACAGCTGAGTACACTCTCCATACGCAGAGATGTACATACAACTGAGTATGCTGCGCATATGCAGCGATGTAGCAGAGCCGAGACGTGAAAGCAGGCTGATCATCCACAACAGCAATTGGCTAAATATAAGCGGCTCAGCGCCAACCACAACCCGCGGACGAAGTTGCAGGCAGATGCTAGTATTTTTTTTTAAATAATTTTCTACCTTTTGGTGATTTGGGGTTATATTTTCAATTTCAACTGACCTTGTGCCTGTTCACTGTCCTCCATATACACCAGACGTTCTCTGTACTGGAGAAAACAGCCAACTGATAAATAGGTTAAATGTCCATTTATCACTGATCATGACTGGTTTCCATGGTGCTAGCCGGCCGCTGTTTCCTATAACCTACAAACTGGTAATACAACAAGACATTTCCTACCCAGTTCATCCATATGGAACTTAACTAATGTGGATTATAAAGCACAATCTCCCAGTCTGGGGTACTCTGCAAAATTGTACCGTGGATGTCACGCTTTCATAAGGATGGACATTGTACAACTCAAATTCCAAAAAACTTAGACACTGCAATGATTTTGAAATCTCATAACCATTAGAGATGAGTGAGTATTAGTCGATCGAGTAGGTATTCGATAGAATACTAGGGTATTCGAAATATTCGTACTCGTTCGTACTATTCGCAATAAAGATTTGATTCAGAACCAGCGTTGATTGGCTGAATGCTATACAGTGTATAGCATTCGGCAAATCAACACTGGTTCTGCAGCAGGCTCTTTGCTAGTCGGGAGAGCTGGCAGCTTGCTGTTACGAGGGAGCTGACTTTTTCTCATAGGAATGCATTGACCAGCATTGATTGGCTAGTGTACAGTACAGCATTCGGCCAATCAACACTGGTTCTGCCTGAGGCGGAGTCTAAGATCGGACCACAATGGAGACTGCTGTGGTTCGATCTTAGACTCCGCCTCCTCACAGACGAGCCTCCGGCAGAACCAGTGTTGATTGGCCAAATGCTGTACACTGGCCAATTAATTCCTATGAGAAAAAGTCAGCTCCTGCATAAACGCAAGCTGCCAGTTCTCCCGACTAGCAAGGACGAGCCTGCTGCAGAACCAGCGTTAATTGGCCGAATGCTATACACTGTATAGCATTCGGCCAATCAATGCTGGTTCTGCAGGACGAGTAAGGGCCGGTTCACATTAGCGCTTGGCAGGATGACCCCCCCGAATGGAATATCAGCACAACTGCAAGTACTGCGCAGTTAAAGCGCACGGACCCGTTATAGTCTATGGCAGCGGTGGGCAATTAATTTTCCCATGGGGTCGCATAAGAAATTGAAACTATGCTAGAGGGCCGCGCGGTGGCAAATTTAGCTCCACCCACTTCTACGTTGACTCTGCTCATTCCCAATCATCTTTCCATGTGCCCCCACAAAGTATAATCCTCCTACAGTCACCTGTACATTATATGTCCCCACATTATAATGTTCCCTTCCAACTGCCCCACAGTATTATGTCCTTCTCCTGGTGCCCCAGGGGGGGGAAACTAGAGGGGACATGAAACTGGAGCAGCTGGAGGGGGACATTAAACAGTGGGGGTAGTTGGAGGGGGGCAATAAATTAATGACAACAGTCAGTCAGGAACTCCCTTCCTCACAGCAGCGTCTATAGCACTGTACTGTGAGAGCAGTGAGGAACGCCCCCTCCCCTACTGATAGTACTCGTCCATAGATGTCTATGACTGTCAGGAACGCCCTCTGACTGTGAAGAGCTATGGTACCGGCACCAATAGCTCTTTATCTGGGGTACAGATCGTGAAAGCCAACAGTGCGCTGAATACAGCGCACTGTCGGCTTTCTAGCAGTATATAAAACCGCATGTGCTCCAACTGATGAAAGGTCCTCTTTCTGACTGACTATCGCACCATGTACATTACAAAATATCAAAAGATTCAGAGAATCTGGAGTAATCCATGTGCACAATGGAGGTCAATATTGGATTCTGGTAATGTACGGGCCCTCAGGTGACACTGCGTTAAAAACAAGCATGAATTGGTAATGCTGATCAGTGCCTAGGCTTAACAATACTTCCAGAAATCATGGCCTGTGCACACAGTACACTTCTCATAAGACACCAATATTATACATAGTACAAGGTAATTGGAGGCCTTGTTAAAGATTTCACACCAAGGCCCAAGATAACAATCCTTTCTGTTCTGTCAAGGGGATTACCATCTCATGCACCAGACTTGTAAAATGGGAACTGGATGGTTTGCAGAACACATTAGCCAAGGGGTAAAACAAACTTATTTCACTAGCTACAGTCAGACTCCTGTCCTTTCATAACTGAGGCTTCCCTGTATGGAAATTAGATACTTGACCTAAGAGTGCAACATAAAATTAAGGGAGGACCCTGTGCACTGGGTCTTCCTGTAAGCCACGCTCAACCCATAGGAATGGGATCTAGCTTCATGGGGAAAATCTTTTCCTTATATGAGGACTCCTTTGCCCATGTTAGAGCTGATGGTATATTATCCGAGGCTTTTATGTTGTCTCCACTGTTGTAAGTTATGGAGCATTTGGTGATCACCCTGCGGGGTTGCTCCAGTGTATAGTCTCCAGTTAGACAGTAGATGAGTGAAGATGCCTCTTTACACGGACGACCTTCTCATTTACGTTTCACATCCTCGTATATTGTTCCCTTTGATCCTAAAAGAGTTCCAACAGTCCGTAGCTATGGTCTGCTGGGAACTATGTGTAGCTACACCAAGAGTCTAAGGGGGCCCCAATGCCCTCCATTACACAGAAACAGTCCTCCTGTCCTGGCTGAAATAAAATCAACTCCTTTCAGTCATTCGGTCATTTTCATTGGCTTCTTCACTTACTTCCAGCCCCACAGAATTTGAGAGTATTTTCATGCAGACGGACGCCCTCGAACGTGCCTCCTTGGCTCTACAGTTGGCTTCTAAGGGAGGCGTCACCAGGTAGACCCCCCTATGTATGACTCCTGCTGCTGACTGAGGCAGCGCCTTTCTCTTGGCCCATAAACTACTTATGTCCTGTAATGCTCAGGAGAAAACATTCCAGCAGTTGACGTGATGGTATTGATGCCCAGACCTACCCCTAGGTGTCAGAATGTTAATGGCGCTGTGAAGCTGAGAAGGGGACCCTTTTGCAGGTATGTTGGGACTACACAGTTATTCGACCCTTTTGGGAACAGGTGTTCGACTTATACTCCCGTGTTTGTGGCCATTCAGTCTCATCATCTCCTCAGTTGGCACCTCTACTGTGAAAAAAGCCTGCCACAGCACTTCCTCATGGCTGCCAGGTCGGTCACTCCTAGACTCTGATGCAGTTCCTGTGATTCTGCTCTGGTGGAATTGATTCAGGAGCTCAACCACATTCAGAGAATGGAAGCCCTACTGGCAGAGGACTCATCAAAGGTGGAGATGCTCTGGAATCCATGAATCCTCTTTTGGGAGTCTGATGAGTTCACGAATCTTCTGTCTAAGGGCTAGTTCACATGGAGTCTTTTGGCAGCGGATTTTGATGCAGAATCCATCTCAAAATCTTCTGCCAAAAATGTCTCCCATTGATTTCAATGGGAGCCGCTTGCTTCTTTTTTCCACTAGCTAGTAGCAGAAAAAAAGAAGCAAGCTGCCCTATCTTGCTGCGGATTCTACGGCGTCCGCGGCGCGAGGCTCCGGTGACGGGATGCCAGTGTACTGCATCGGCATCCTGTCGCGGCTAGCCGTGACGGAATGTGTACACACAGAATTCATGTAACTCCATGTGAACTAGCCCTTAGGGGTGTCCTTATGCTGGGATTTCTGAGCCCTACACAGATTACCTCTTCCACTGACTGTTGCCATGGCATTTTCCCTTTCCACCTCTTCTTGTTGTCTCTTTTCCTCCTCCGTTTCTTTGTTGGGCTTTCTTCCTGCAGTACTTTATAGGTCCCTGTGTTCCATGAGCGTTCCTCACCTTGTCCTTCACGCAGGACTTCATTTTGGGCTTGACCCATGTTGTACCCTTCTAATAACTTCCAATGGAACCCGGTCCCTGATGTTTTGTAGCCCACAGAGTTGCACAGATGTTTATACAGTAGTCCAATTGAACAGTCATTTGCTATATTTGTACCTGCCCTTTCTAGCTTGCATACCATTGTTCTTTTTATTTTTTTACTACACCGTTAAAAATGTATCTTTCAATAAACTGAGATTAAACATAATACAGATACAGAGTCCATTTGTGTGACTTGGCCTTGTGCTCGAACCCTAAGGCTCAGTTCTCACATCACAAACACAGTGAGAATCAGGTTTACGGGCCAGGAGCCTGTGATGGATTCCACACAGTGACAATTGTTATTCATAAGGTCCCTTTACAGAAACAAAAGTCAACTATGCCATTTCATTTTAATTTTGGAGTAGTATTCTGACATATACCTACCAGTCAGAAGTCACAGGACCCTCTTTTCTCCTCCGTCATGATGTAACCTTATGGTCGCATTTAGAATGTATTTCCAGAGCTTTCCTGTTGCACACACTAATAGTACACTACAATTTGTGACTCCAGCTTAACACGTCAGGTACCAATGTGAAGTGGACCTCAGCAAAGTCTTAAATTTTGGAAGCTAAATCACCAATAGATTCTAAGTGTCCCATATAACCCTGTCTGTGGATGTAGTAAAAAAAAAAAAAACCTAAACTTTACCGGGCTCCAGGTGCCTGAGCAGGTCTTCAGTGTAGCTGGAGCACACCTAGACTTCAGGGTGCAGGTTTGGTGAATCCAAGGTGTACATACCTGGTTTCACTAAACACATGGGTGTTTGGCTTGTCAGAGATGAGTCTGAGAAGGCTCATGTCTAGGTATAAAGGGATTTTTATTTATTTTTTAATGTGGCCACTGCTCCATAAGATACTGTGGGCGTTTTAGTGTCTCAAATTGACCTGACAGTTTCCTTTAAAGTGATGTGGGGCATTACTAAGGAGAAAAAGAAACCTATATTTAGCGGCTATCCCTTCAACTCCATATGGGAACCACACATGGCTGAGGCCCCACATTGCAGAAACACAGCTTTTTTTTTTTGCAGATTTTGTTGTGGTTTTTTGGAGCCAAATCCAAAAATGGCTACAAAAGGAACAAAATCTACAATAAAAAAAAAAGTTGCATTTCCGCAACGTGTGGCCTGAGCTTAAGGGGGTTTTACTTAGTTAAGACATTGATCACCTGTCTTTGTAATAGGCCATCCATATACGGTATATATTATGTATTCCTGGGTGGTGACATTTACTGATCTAGCATTGATTGTTCTGTCTGGTCACCAATATCGTAGTCCCAGAAAAAATAACTTTAACCTCTAGTTGACTGGACTGTAAACCTTCATCTACATTTTGGGAATTTTTTTCCTAGGTTCATATAATTAGACGTATCTCATATCGTTCTTTGCAGGGGTCCATCTAATTTACAATGGTTGCACAATGGGACACCATGCTCAGTCAGCCAATCATGATGCCGGTTACGGTATACGGTATATCCTCCTGTGTGGTACATTTAATAATAGACCCTCTACCTGAGGTGACAGGGCGCCATCACACTATACTGAGGCTATCAGGCTCTGTATACCAGCACCGCTCTGGGTTATATACACCGCCATGTTCATACAGCTGTCCTCTTCCTCCTCAGCCCGTGTGATAAAGGTGACTGCGCTGGGGGAGGGGAAAGCTTCTTCCATCACCAGCTCTTATCAGTTGCCATGACAACCATCCCGAGTACCAGCCCTGGACATGGTTGGCAGCGCAGCCAGCAGCGAGACGTTACAGCCATAGAAGACGAGGAGAGAGATCTTACCGGCGGGATCTTACCGGCGGAGTCTCCAGCCCAGAGCCTGCGGTCCTCCGATACACACACCTGTCCGACAGCAGCCGAGCGGGATGAAGGAGCGCGCTGGGAACCCGAGTGCGCATGCGCCGCACTTCTCAGCCGGCCACCGTCCACTAACAGGAAGTAGCTGAAGTGTCGCCCATGGCAACCAGAGTAATAGCTGCTGAATGGGACGTAAAGAGAGATGTCACCGCTTGTGTCTGAGTGGCCGCCATATCTGCCTATAAGGAGGGAGAGTGTCTGTATATTTATAGATACAACACGCAGATTTCTCTTAGGTACTGTCAGTACTCCCTAGAGAGCCGTCTGTAACCAGTGCCCGTGTTCCATCATACACAATGGGGGAGGTTATTAACATGGAGACGTTGCCTACACCAATCTTTATTAATCCCCCCACTCTGATCAGATTTAGTAACAGGCTGCGACCTCCCCACTGTCATAGGACAGAAAGAGCAATAAGTGCGCAGCAACAGAGCTCCGCCTACTTCTATGGTGACTCCGCCCATTCTCAGCCATTTCTCTTTGTGCCCCCGCACAGTGTGATGCTCCTACAGTCACCCTAACCAGAGGCGTGGCTAGGGGTTCCTCTGTGCTGTGCTATACTATAAGGGGAGCTCAGGAGCTGTGTGCTATGGTATACTATAGGGGGAGCTGTGTGCTGTGCTATACTATAGGGGGAGCATAAGGAGCTGTGTGCTGTGGTATACTATAGGGGGAGCTCAGGAGCTTTGTGCTATGGTATACTATAGGGGGAGCTGTGTGCTATGGTATACTATAGGAGGAGCTCAGGAGCTTTGTGCTATGGTATACTATAGGGGGAGCTGTGTGCTATGGTATACTATAGGAGGAGCTGTGTGCTGTGCTATACTATAAGGGGAGCTCAGGAGCTTTGTGCTATGGTATACTATAGGGGGAGCTGTGTGCTGTGCTATACTATAGGGGGAGCTGTGTGCTGTGCTATACTATAGGAGGAGCTGTGTGCTGTGCTATGGTATACTATAGGGGGAGCTGTGTACTATGGTATACTATAAGGGGAGCTCAGGAGCTGTGTGCTATGGTATACTATAGGGGGAGCTGTGTGCTGTGCTATGGTATACTATAGGGGGAGCTGTGTGCTATGGTATACTATAGGGGGAGCTGTGTACTATGGTATACTATAAGGGGAGCTCAGGAGCTGTGTGCTATGGTATACTATAGGGGGAGCTGTGTGCTGTGCTATACTATAAGGGGAGCTCAGGAGCTGTGTGCTATGGTATACTATAGGGGGAGCTGTGTGCTGTGCTATACTATAAGGGGAGCTCAGGAGCTGTGTGCTATGGTATACTATAGGGGGAGCTGTGTGCTGTGCTATACTATAAGGGGAGCATAAGGAGCTGTGTGCTATGGTATACTATAGGGGGAGCTGTGTGCTATGCTATACTATAGGGGGAGCTCAGGAGCTGTGTGCTGTGCTATACTATAAGGGGAGCATAAGGAGCTGTGTGCTATGGTATACTATAGGGGGAGCTGTGTGCTATGCTATACTATAGGGGGAGCATAAGGAGCTGTGTGCTATGGTATACTATAGGAGGAGCTGTGTGCTGTGCTATGCTATAGGGGGAGCTGTGTGCTGTGCTATACTATAGGGGGAGCTGTGTGCTATGCTATACTATAGGGGGAGCATAAGGAGCTGTGTGCTATGGTATACTATAGGAGGAGCTGTGTGCTGTGCTATACTATAAGGGGAGCTCAGGAGCTGTGTGCTATGGTATACTATAGGGGGAGCTGTGTGCTGTGCTATACTATAAGGGGAGCATAAGGAGCTGTGTGCTATGGTATACTATAGGAGGAGCTGTGTGCTGTGCTATACTATAGGGGGAGCTGTGTGCTGTGCTATACTATAGGGGGAGCATAAGGAGCTGTGTGCTATGGTATACTATAGGAGGAGCTGTGTGCTGTGCTATACTATAAGGGGAGCTCAGGAGCTGTGTGCTATGGTATACTATAGGAGGAGCTGTGTGCTGTGCTATACTATAAGGGGAGCTCAGGAGCTGTGTGCTATGGTATGCTATAGGGGGAGCTGTGTGCTGTGCTATACTATAAGGGGAGCTGTGTGCTATGGTATACTATAGGGGGAGCTGTGTGCTGTGGTATACTATAAGGGGAGCTCAGGAGCTTACTGTCTGCTATGGTATACTATAGGAGGAGCTGTGTGCTATGCTATACTATAAGGGGAGCTGTGTGCTATGGTATACTATAGGGGGAGCTGTGTGCTGTGCTATGGTATACTATAGGAGGAGCTGTGTGCTGTGCTATACTATAGGGGGAGCTCAGGAGCTGTGTGCTATGGTATACTATAGGGGGAGCTGTGTGCTGTGCTATACTATAAGGGGAGCTCAGGAGCTGTGTGCTATGGTATACTATAGGGGGAGCTGTGTGCTGTGCTATACTATAGGGGGAGCTCAGGAGCTGTGTGCTATGGTATACTATAGGGGGAGCTGTGTGCTGTGCTATACTATAAGGGGAGCTCAGGAGCTGAGTGCTATGGTATACTATAGGAGGAGCTGTGTGCTGTGCTATACTATAAGGGGAGCTGTGTGCTATGGTATACTATAGGGGGAGCTGTGTGCTGTGCTATGGTATACTATAGGGGGAGCTGTGTGCTGTGCTATACTATAGGGGGAGCATAAGGAGCTGTGTGCTATGGTATACTATAGGAGGAGCTGTGTGCTGTGCTATACTATAGGGGGAGCATAAGGAGCTGTGTGCTATGGTATACTATAGGAGGAGCTGTGTGCTGTGCTATACTATAAGGGGAGCTCAGGAGCTGTGTGCTATGGTATACTATAGGGGGAGCTGTGTGCTGTGCTATACTATAAGGGGAGCATAAGGAGCTGTGTGCTATGGTATACTATAGGGGGAGCTGTGTGCTATGCTATACTATAGGGGGAGCTCAGGAGCTGTGTGCTGTGCTATACTATAAGGGGAGCATAAGGAGCTGTGTGCTATGGTATACTATAGGGGGAGCTGTGTGCTATGCTATACTATAGGGGGAGCATAAGGAGCTGTGTGCTATGGTATACTATAGGAGGAGCTGTGTGCTGTGCTATGCTATAGGGGGAGCTGTGTGCTGTGCTATACTATAGGGGGAGCTGTGTGCTATGCTATACTATAGGGGGAGCATAAGGAGCTGTGTGCTATGGTATACTATAGGAGGAGCTGTGTGCTGTGCTATACTATAAGGGGAGCTCAGGAGCTGTGTGCTATGGTATACTATAGGGGGAGCTGTGTGCTGTGCTATACTATAAGGGGAGCATAAGGAGCTGTGTGCTATGGTATACTATAGGAGGAGCTGTGTGCTGTGCTATACTATAGGGGGAGCATAAGGAGCTGTGTGCTATGGTATACTATAGGAGGAGCTGTGTGCTGTGCTATACTATAAGGGGAGCTCAGGAGCTGTGTGCTATGGTATACTATAGGAGGAGCTGTGTGCTGTGCTATACTATAAGGGGAGCTCAGGAGCTGTGTGCTATGGTATACTATAGGGGGAGCTGTGTGCTGTGCTATACTATAAGGGGAGCTGTGTGCTATGGTATACTATAGGGGGAGCTGTGTGCTGTGGTATACTATAAGGGGAGCTCAGGAGCTTACTGTCTGCTATGGTATACTATAGGAGGAGCTGTGTGCTATGCTATACTATAAGGGGAGCTGTGTGCTATGGTATACTATAGGGGGAGCTGTGTGCTGTGCTATGGTATACTATAGGAGGAGCTGTGTGCTGTGCTATACTATAGGGGGAGCTCAGGAGCTGTGTGCTATGGTATACTATAGGGGGAGCTGTGTGCTGTGCTATACTATAAGGGGAGCTCAGGAGCTGTGTGCTATGGTATACTATAGGAGGAGCTGTGTGCTGTGCTATACTATAGGGGGAGCATAAGGAGCTGTGTGCTATGGTATACTATAGGAGGAGCTGTGTGCTGTGCTATACTATAAGGGGAGCTCAGGAGCTGTGTGCTATGGTATACTATAGGGGGAGCTGTGTGCTGTGCTATACTATAAGGGGAGCATAAGGAGCTGTGTGCTATGGTATACTATAGGGGGAGCTGTGTGCTATGCTATACTATAGGGGGAGCTCAGGAGCTGTGTGCTGTGCTATACTATAAGGGGAGCATAAGGAGCTGTGTGCTATGGTATACTATAGGGGGAGCTGTGTGCTATGCTATACTATAGGGGGAGCATAAGGAGCTGTGTGCTATGGTATACTATAGGAGGAGCTGTGTGCTGTGCTATGCTATAGGGGGAGCTGTGTGCTGTGCTATACTATAGGGGGAGCTGTGTGCTATGCTATACTATAGGGGGAGCATAAGGAGCTGTGTGCTATGGTATACTATAGGAGGAGCTGTGTGCTGTGCTATACTATAAGGGGAGCTCAGGAGCTGTGTGCTATGGTATACTATAGGGGGAGCTGTGTGCTGTGCTATACTATAAGGGGAGCATAAGGAGCTGTGTGCTATGGTATACTATAGGAGGAGCTGTGTGCTGTGCTATACTATAGGGGGAGCTGTGTGCTGTGCTATACTATAGGGGGAGCATAAGGAGCTGTGTGCTATGGTATACTATAGGAGGAGCTGTGTGCTGTGCTATGCTATAGGGGGAGCTGTGTGCTGTGCTATACTATAGGGGGAGCTGTGTGCTATGCTATACTATAGGGGGAGCATAAGGAGCTGTGTGCTATGGTATACTATAGGAGGAGCTGTGTGCTGTGCTATACTATAAGGGGAGCTCAGGAGCTGTGTGCTATGGTATACTATAGGAGGAGCTGTGTGCTGTGCTATACTATAGGGGGAGCTGTGTGCTGTGCTATACTATAGGGGGAGCATAAGGAGCTGTGTGCTATGGTATACTATAGGAGGAGCTGTGTGCTGTGCTATACTATAAGGGGAGCTCAGGAGCTGTGTGCTATGGTATACTATAGGAGGAGCTGTGTGCTGTGCTATACTATAAGGGGAGCTCAGGAGCTGTGTGCTATGGTATACTATAGGGGGAGCTGTGTGCTGTGCTATACTATAAGGGGAGCTGTGTGCTATGGTATACTATAGGGGGAGCTGTGTGCTGTGGTATACTATAAGGGGAGCTCAGGAGCTTACTGTCTGCTATGGTATACTATAGGAGGAGCTGTGTGCTATGCTATACTATAAGGGGAGCTGTGTGCTATGGTATACTATAGGGGGAGCTGTGTGCTGTGCTATGGTATACTATAGGAGGAGCTGTGTGCTGTGCTATACTATAGGGGGAGCTCAGGAGCTGTGTGCTATGGTATACTATAGGGGGAGCTGTGTGCTGTGCTATACTATAAGGGGAGCTCAGGAGCTGTGTGCTATGGTATACTATAGGAGGAGCTGTGTGCTGTGCTATACTATAGGGGGAGCATAAGGAGCTGTGTGCTATGGTATACTATAGGAGGAGCTGTGTGCTGTGCTATACTATAAGGGGAGCTCAGGAGCTGTGTGCTATGGTATACTATAGGGGGAGCTGTGTGCTGTGCTATACTATAAGGGGAGCATAAGGAGCTGTGTGCTATGGTATACTATAGGGGGAGCTGTGTGCTATGCTATACTATAGGGGGAGCTCAGGAGCTGTGTGCTGTGCTATACTATAAGGGGAGCATAAGGAGCTGTGTGCTATGGTATACTATAGGGGGAGCTGTGTGCTATGCTATACTATAGGGGGAGCATAAGGAGCTGTGTGCTATGGTATACTATAGGAGGAGCTGTGTGCTGTGCTATGCTATAGGGGGAGCTGTGTGCTGTGCTATACTATAGGGGGAGCTGTGTGCTATGCTATACTATAGGGGGAGCATAAGGAGCTGTGTGCTATGGTATACTATAGGAGGAGCTGTGTGCTGTGCTATACTATAAGGGGAGCTCAGGAGCTGTGTGCTATGGTATACTATAGGGGGAGCTGTGTGCTGTGCTATACTATAAGGGGAGCATAAGGAGCTGTGTGCTATGGTATACTATAGGAGGAGCTGTGTGCTGTGCTATACTATAGGGGGAGCTGTGTGCTGTGCTATACTATAGGGGGAGCATAAGGAGCTGTGTGCTATGGTATACTATAGGAGGAGCTGTGTGCTGTGCTATACTATAAGGGGAGCTCAGGAGCTGTGTGCTATGGTATACTATAGGAGGAGCTGTGTGCTGTGCTATACTATAAGGGGAGCTCAGGAGCTGTGTGCTATGGTATACTATAGGGGGAGCTGTGTGCTGTGCTATACTATAAGGGGAGCTGTGTGCTATGGTATACTATAGGGGGAGCTGTGTGCTGTGGTATACTATAAGGGGAGCTCAGGAGCTTACTGTCTGCTATGGTATACTATAGGAGGAGCTGTGTGCTATGCTATACTATAAGGGGAGCTGTGTGCTATGGTATACTATAGGGGGAGCTGTGTGCTGTGCTATGGTATACTATAGGAGGAGCTGTGTGCTGTGCTATACTATAGGGGGAGCTCAGGAGCTGTGTGCTATGGTATACTATAGGGGGAGCTGTGTGCTGTGCTATACTATAAGGGGAGCTCAGGAGCTGTGTGCTATGGTATACTATAGGGGGAGCTGTGTGCTGTGCTATACTATAGGGGGAGCTCAGGAGCTGTGTGCTATGGTATACTATAGGGGGAGCTGTGTGCTGTGCTATACTATAAGGGGAGCTCAGGAGCTGAGTGCTATGGTATACTATAGGAGGAGCTGTGTGCTGTGCTATACTATAGGGGGAGCTGTGTGCTGTGCTATGGTATACTATAGGGGGAGCTGTGTGCTGTGCTATACTATAGGGGGAGCATAAGGAGCTGTGTGCTATGGTATACTATAGGAGGAGCTGTGTGCTGTGCTATACTATAGGGGGAGCATAAGGAGCTGTGTGCTATGGTATACTATAGGAGGAGCTGTGTGCTGTGCTATACTATAAGGGGAGCTCAGGAGCTGTGTGCTATGGTATACTATAGGGGGAGCTGTGTGCTATGGTATACTATAGGGGGAGCTGTGTGCTGTGCTATACTATAAGGGGAGCTCAGGAGCTGTGTGCTATGGTATACTATAGGGGGAGCTGTGTGCTATGGTATACTATAGGGGGAGCTCAGGAGCTGTGTGCTATGGTATACTATAGGAGGAGCTGTGTGCTGTGCTATACTATAGGGGGAGCTGTGTGCTGTGCTATGGTATACTATAGGGGGAGCTGTGTGCTGTGCTATACTATAGGGGGAGCATAAGGAGCTGTGTGCTATGGTATACTATAGGGGGAGCTGTGCTGTGCTATACTATAGGGGGAGCATAAGGAGCTGTCTGCTATGGTATACTATAGGAGGAGCTGTGTGCTGTGCTATACTATAGGGGGAGCATAAGGAGCTGTGTGCTATGGTATACTATAGGGGGAGCTGTGTGCTGTGCTGTGTGCTGTGCTATACTATAGGGGGAGCATAAGCAGCTGTGTGCTATGGTATACTATAGGGGGAGCTGTGTGCTGTGCTATACTATAGGGGGAGCATAAGGAGCTGTGTGCTATGGTATACTATAGGGGGAGCTGTGTGCTGTGGTATACTATAGGAGGAGCTGTGTGCTGTGCTATACTATAGGGGGAGCATAAGGAGCTGTGTGCTATGGTATACTATAGGAGGAGCTGTGTGCTGTGCTATACTATAGGGGGAGCATAAGGAGCTTTGTGCTATGGTATACTATAGGGGGAGCTGTGTGCTGTGCTATACTATAGGGGGAGCATAAGGAGCTGTGTGCTATGGTATACTATAGGGGGAGCTGTGTGCTGTGGCATACTATAGGAGGAGCTGTGTGCTGTGCTATACTATAGGGGGAGCATAAGGAGCTTTGTGCTATGGTATACTATAGGAGGAGCTGTGTGCTGTGCTATACTATAGGGGGAGCATAAGGAGCTGTCTGCTATGGTATACTATAGGAGGAGCTGTGTGCTGTGCTATACTATAGGGGGAGCATAAGGAGCTGTCTGCTATGGTATACTATAGGGGGAGCTGTGTGCTGTGCTATACTATAGGGCAGTGATGGCGAACCTTTTTGAGACCGAGTGCCCAAACTGTAACCCAAAACCCAATAAATTATCACGGAGTGCCAACACGGCAATTTAACCTTAAAACTATTTGGATCCACAATTGCGGACTCACAAATTACAGTCGTGTGAATTGGGCTTTACAGAGCTTGTACTGAAAGGTCTGTACACAGTACAATCTGCCCTGCAGTGGCCCCCACACACACAGTACAATCTGCCCTGCAGTGGCCCCCACACACACAGTACAATCTGCCCTGCAGTGGCCCCCACACACACAGTACAATCTGCCCTGCAGTGGCCCCCACACACACAGTACAATCTGCCCTGCAGTGGCCCCCACACACAGTACAATCTGCCTCGCAGTGGCCCCCACACACAGTACAATCTGCCCTGCAGTGGCCCCCACACACACAGTACAATCTGTCCCGCAGAGGCCCCCACAGACAGTACAATCTGCCAGGGGGCCACACGGTGGCTCAGTGGTTAGCACTGCAGCTTTGCAGCGCTGGAATCCTGGTGTTCGAATCCCACCAAGGGCATAAAACCAACTGCAAGGAGTTTGTATGTTCTCCCTGTGTTTGCATGGATTTCCATCCCATATTCCAAAGTCATACTGATAGGGAAAAATGTACATTGTGAGCTCTATGTGGGTCTCACAATCTACATAAAAAAACAAAACAAAATCAGTACAATCTGCCCTGCAGTGGCCCCCACAGACACAGGACAATCTGCCCCGCAGTGGCCCCCACACACACTACAATCTGCCCTGCAGTGACCCCCACAGACAGTACAATTTGCCCCGCGGTGGCCCCCCCCCCAAGGGATTATACCTGTATACTCCACAGTAGCCCCCTTCCCACACAGCATGAAGTGGTCCACAGTAGCCCCCTCCCCACACAGCATGAAATATTCCACAGTAGCCCCCTCCCCACACAGCATGAGACGGTCCTCAGTAGCCCCCTGCCCAGACAGCATGAAATATTCCACAGTAGCCCCCTCCCCACACAGCATGAGCTGGTCCTCAGTAGCCCCCTGCCCACACAGCATGAAATGGTCCACAGTAGTTCCCCCTCCCCAAACAGCACGAAATGGTCCACAGTAGCCCCTTCCCCACACAACATGAAATATTCCACAGTAGCCCCCTCCCCACACAGCATGAAATATTCCACAGTAGTTCCCTCTACCCAACAGCACAAAATGGTCCAGAGCAGCCCCCTCCCCAGACAATACACATATATACTTACCTGAAGGGCCGCCAGGCGTCCTCTCTCTCACCTATTCACTACGGGCGCTGATGACTTACATCATCATGTCCGCACCAGTGCAGAGGTCACACTCTGTATAGTCAATGTAGGCCGTGCGTACCGCGCGGCCTACACTGACAGCTTTCAGCTGGATGTGCATTTGCACATCCAGCTGAAAGCAGCGATTACTCACTAACGGGGAATCCTGTACCGGATTCCCCGTTACTGAGCGATCCGGGAGACCGCAAGCGTGCCAGCACAGAGGGCTCTGCGTGCCCTCTCTGGCACGCGTGCCATAGGTTCGCCATCACTGCTATAGGGGGAGCATAAGGAGCTGTGTGCTATGGTATACTATAGGGGGAGCTGTGTGCTGTGGTATACTATAGGGGGAGCATAAGGAGCTGTGTGCTATGGTATACTATAGGGGGAGCTGTGTGCTGTGCTATACTATAGGGGGAGCATAAGGAGCTGTGTGCTATGGTATACTATAGGGGGAGCTGTGTGCTGTGCTATACTATAGGGGGAGCATAAGGAGCTGTGTGCTGTGGTATACTATAGGGAGCTCAGGAGCTGTGTGCTGTGGTATACTATAGGGGGAGCTGATAAGCTGTGTGCTATGGTATACTATAGGGAGCCAGTCAGCACCACACCTCTCATGAGGCGACCGCTTAGTGCCACCGTCTCGGCAGCCCAGCACGAGAAGCGAGCGGTGGATTGGGGAGGCCCTGTGGACGCAGCAGTGCTTTAACTTACCCCCATCTGTACAGTCTCCCCCTCTCATTCTGTCTCTACCCCCTTCCCTCATAGATTGTAAGCCCTCGCGGGCAGGGCCCTCTACCCCACTGTGCCAGCCGATCACTGTTAGTATGATATGTACCTGTATATTTTGTGAATTGTATGTAACCCCCAAATGTAAAGCACCATGGAATTAATGGTGCTATATAAATAAACAATAATAATAATAATAATACTTACCTATTAGCAGCGGTCGCCCCTCACGCTTAGCAGAGAGCAGGTCCTCTCTCTGCCTGTAAACACCGCCCCCTCCACCCCACACGCCGGGTGATGTGGCCACGTAATCAGGCCCGCACCTGACGTGTGCTTGCGTCCTAAAGGGGGGGGGGGGAGCTGCAGGTAAGCGGACACTGGTGGGGGGGTGGGGGTTAATCACTACACAGCTTGAGCTCCGAAAATTGATACAATTTTTGGACTACATGCTGTGTAGTCAGGGGTGAGCCTAACCTTTTTGCCGGGGGGTGGGTTGGGATTGGGAGTGGGGGGCGGCGGCTTTCTGTCATCCGCCTCAGTCGGCAAAAAGACTAGGTTCACCCCTGGGGCCAGTAAGTACCCCCCTGCGTCATACCTCTTTCACGCTTCCTCCGTTGCTTGGTCTTCATTATGTCCTACTCACTTGCTGTAACCACCTCCATCCAGTCTCGCCTCTGCGCTTTCAAATCCCAGGCATGCACAGTAACTCTCCATTCTGAGCACTACTGCACATACCCGAGTGCCATTTTCTTGTAACTACCTATACAACTCAGCATACTACTCAGTATGCTGTTCTATAGTGAACAGAAAACCATCTGTTCATCTGTGCACAAATAATGGAAGAATTTGGGTTACTGTGACGTACCTTTAGCTTTTTCATATATTTTGAGGTCTGTATTGAGAATGAAACGGGCAGAAGTTACTGGGCCAGTTGGATGATTAGAATGGGTGATAATGGTTGTAGCTATTTTTTTTAACTTGTATTATAGTAATTATCTAATAGACCGCCAGGGACTTTGCTTATTTCACTATTTCCCAATTCTTCCAAGCCATTTATTCTATAAGATCTAACAGAGTAGACAAATGAGAAGGTGAAATTGAAGGGAACTGCATAGACACCAGGGATTTCTCAATTCTTTTTTTTAAGTTGGTAGGGTAGATTTTTGGTAATCTTGTACATTATAAAGTGATTCATAGAAATCTGCATTAGGATTGGAAAGGTCTTGAGGGTTAAAAGGATTCTACCACTAAAACACTTTTTTTTCTAGTTACCACGTCTGAATAGCCTTTAAAAAGGCTATTCGTCTCTTACCTGTAGAAGTGCTCTCCGCCGCGCCGTTCGTTCAAAATACCGGTTTGTACCGGTATGCTAATGAGTTCTCACGCAGCGATGGGGGCGTCCCCATCGCAGGAGCAGCAATGGGGGCGTCCCCATTGCAGCTCGAAAACCGACCGCAGCGCCGCCTCTCCGGTCTTCGGTGTCCTCCCCTTGCCTCTTCAGCGTCTGTCGGACGCCTGCGCAGTATGCTCTCTGTTCGGCGAAGATTGCCGAACGTACTGCGCATGCGCGAAAGTTCGGTGCCCGCACTATGGTTGGGATCGCAATTTCGCGCATGCGCAGTACGTTCGGCAATCTTCGTCGAACAGAGCGTACTGCGCAGGCGTCCGACAGTACGCTGAAGAAGCAAAGGGAGGACACCGAAGACCAGAGAGGCGGCGCTGCGGTCAGTTTTCGAGCTGCAATGGGGACGCCCCCATCGCTGCTCCTGCGATGGGGACGCCCCCATCGCTGCGAGAGAACTAATTAGCATACCGGTACAAACCGGTATTTTGAACGAACGGCGCGGCGGAGAGCACTTCTACAGGTAAGAGACGAATAGCCTTTTTAAAGGCTATTCCGACGTGGTAACTAGAAAAAAAAGTGTTTTAGTGGTAGAATCCCTTTAAAGATCTTTTTGCCCATGGAATTTACAATATACAGGATTTGGATTTCACCATAAAGGTCATAAATAGGGATAAGTTAACCACTCAAGATTCATTTTGTGTTTGGCAATTTAGGTCCCTGATTCACTTTGGGTCAAGCAAGTATGGTATGAACCACACTTTAAATGGGCTTAAAACATAGTGTAGATTACTCTTAGGACTCCTAGGATTATATCATTAAAACATAGTGTATGACACTGTCAGGGCTCCTAGGAACCTATCTATAATAATAATACATTTTATTTATATAGCGCCAACATATTCCTCAGCACTGTACAATTTGTAGGGTTCAAATACAGACAGATACCTAACAAAGAATGTCATTTCACACAATGGGACTGAGGGCCCTGCTCACAAAAGCTTACAATCTATGAGGTAGAGGGGGTGACACAAGAGGTAGCAGGGGCGGCATTGCTTATACAGTATTCAGACAATTTTGTAATAGAGGTGACTGTCATTACACAAACAAAACTTTATGAGCCATCACTAGTGGGGTCCTGTAACATGTGGATGGAGCTTGGACAAATAAAGTTAGCCTGAGATGGCATCATATCATGTAGGGTAATGTGGGAGCGGGAACAGAGGAGGGTTAAATTTTGGGGATTCTAATTATAGTACGGAAGGGTTTACTTTAGAAATTGTGATAGGCCTGTCTGAAAAGATGTGTCTTTAGTTTGCGTTTGAAACTGTAGAAATTGGGAATTAATCTGATTGTCCGGGGTAGAGCATTCCAGAGAAGTGGTGCAACTCGGGAGAAGTCTTGTATACGAGCGTGGGAGGTTCTGATAATAGAGGATGTAAGTGTTAGGTCATTGAGTGAGCGGAGAGCACGGGTTGGGCGGTAGACAGAGATGAGGGAGGAAATGTAGGGAGGTGCGGCATTATGGAGAGCCTTGTGTGTAGAATACTCTTGGGGCTCCTAGGAACCTATCTATTCAATTTCTAGCTCTCTACTGCAAACACAGCCTAGGTTATGTCAAAGTGACATTATTATACTCTGACAAGAGATGAGTGAATCGAAGCTAACAAAGTGGAATTGAATCCAAATTTCAGGAAATATTCGATTCGCTTAAAACTGGATTTCCTCACGCTTTGTAATAACGAATCACATATTTTCATAAAATGTCTGCTACACATATTAGGACATGGGGCAAGGAACTCTGGGAATGTGGGATCACCCACAATGTCATGCATGCAGCCAGCCCTGTGATGTCACAACCCTATAAATACCTTCCACCTTCTTGGATTCCGGCATTTTCCAGTGTACTTATTGCAGGGAGAGACGTCAGTAGGCTCTAGGGAAAGTGATAGAAAAGACTTGAAAACTGATATTTTGTTCAATCGAAGTTCAGGGAAAGAGTATTAGAAGTGTAGGGAAAGGATAGGGAGGAATTTATACAAAGTATTAAAGCAGAACAAAACCTGCAGCTTATGCCACTTGTGTGTTGCAAGTTTTTCCTGTAGTATGTGGATGGGATTTGTTAAATCCCATCTACTACACTGCTACTGCATATTGCATTACCTGCCAGTGATTTTGCCACAGCTAACCTGCTGAAAACTTGCCCTGTGTCCCTGACCCAAAAAACAACAAAGTATTCTCTGGGAACCAGAAGTGAAACAAGTTGAGGCCCTGAGGTTGCAGATGACTTGTTGATGTGATGTGAAAATGCCCTCAATCTGAGTGGACTCTCATCTCGGGCATTAGCCCCAGGTCTCTGCTGTACATTACTACTGAGCAGCTGCCATCTTTAAATCTTTAAAGACCTGGCGTCCACATGTCAGAAAGGGGTTGCTCATTCCTTGTATACGTGGATTATACACTGTATATTATGTATGTATTCATAAAGCGATATCGAATTAATGTATTATCCATATTATTTATTTAACTATTTATTGCTCATGAATACTCTTTCTTTATTGTTCATTAATTCACTACTTAATTTTTAGATTATTGGGTCTATGATTGTGAATTGTGAAATATTATGCATTTATTATTAGGTGTGCTGTATATTGATTGATACCATTTTTATAATATTATTTTTGCAAATTTGTAATTTATTTTGTAATTCTGACCTCCATCCCTCTTTTCTCACACTTTTTAAGTGTTTTTTAATTGGATTTTTCAGTTTGAGTATTTCGTTAATAAAGTCATTGTTTTTATATTACTTATTTTTTGTGTTTATTTGGAGAGGTATTCATTATAAGATTCCTTTGTAGTTGTATGTATATCTTGCATTAGTTCATTAGTGGATAGAAAATTGTAGGTTAATTATAATTAATATAATATAATGCTGTATAATTAATTATACAGCAGGGGAAGAACTAGGAGGCTGCAGAAGACTCCTGGCTGCCACAGCAACCCAACAACTACCGCAATTTTGCCTCGGGAGGCTTTTCGAGCTGCTATAGCAAAAGTAAATGTAACCAATCTGATGCTGTGGTCGAAGCTGAACACTGCAACTGAGGGGTTAATAGCCCCAGTTAGAGATACCGGTGATGGATCACTGCTGGGTAAAACAGCAGAGACCAAGTGGTTATTCTACCTACTCAGCTCTTGAATGGACAGCGTCTTTATAGTGTCAGCAGGCAGTGGCATAACTAGGAATGGGGGGGCACAAGGCGAACATTTGACCCCCCCCTTTCCGAAGACCACGACCAACCCCTCCCCGCATTTCTGCACACACTATTATGCCCCATAGTAACCCCTGCACACAGTATTATGCCCTATAATGGTCCCTGCACACAGTTATTATGACCCTCTAGTGACTCCAGCACACAGTATTATGCCACATAGTGGCCCCTGCACACAGTATTATGCCCTATAATGGTCCCTGCACACAGTTATTATGACCCTCTAGTGACTCCAGCACAACAGTATTATGCCACATAGTGGCCCCTGCACACAGTATTATGCCACATAGTGGCCCCTGCACACAGTATTATCCCCCATAGTGGCCCCTGCACACGGTATTATGCCACATAGTGGCCCCTGCACACAGTATTATACCCCATAGCGTCCCCTGCACACAGTATTATACCCCATAGTGGCCCCTGCACACAGTATTATACCCCATAGTGGCCCCTGCACACAGTATTATGCCACATAGTGGCCCCTGCACACAGTATTATGCCACATAGTGGCTCCTGCACACAGTATTATCCCCCATAGTGGCCCCTGCACACAGTATTATGCCACATAGTGGCCCCTGCACACAGTACTATGCCCCATAGTAACCCCTGCACACAGTATTATGCCCTATAATGGTCCCTGCACACAGTTATTATGACCCTCTAGTGACTCCTGCACACAGTATTATGCCACATAGTGGCCCCTGCACACAGTATTATACCCCATAGTGGCCCCTGCACACAGTATTATGCCACATAGTGGCCCCTGCACACAGTATTATGACCCTCTAGTGACTCCAGCACACAGTATTATGCCACATAGTTGCCCCTGCGAACACTATTATGCCCCATAGTGGCCCCTGCACAAAGTATTATGCCCCATAGTGGCCCCCATTATTGGTACCAATTTGGGGTATTTGGCCACTTTGTGATCACTTTTACTAGTGCATCTCAATAAATTAGAAAAAATCATCAAAAATGTATGAACTGTTGCTCGGTGGTCAAAAGGTGTTTTCAGATGAAAGTAATCTTGTTTGCTACTGCTCATGGCCGCTGGACCTTCCCCTTCTGCGGAGGCGGCTGTGAACAGGAGGGAGATCGGTAAGACCACAGGCCCGCGAACCCCACACACACTGCTATCAATATTCTTTTCACACATACATATAGACATTGTCAGGGTCTGGGGTTGCTAGGTGGGGTGGCATAGACACAAAAGTCCAGTTTCTTTAGTCCAAAACAATGGTAGAGTTTATTTTTACTCAAAAAGGTAGTGCAGGAACAAAAGAAAACAATACAAAAATAATACCTGCCCGGCTAGGCTCAGATCATTCTTTGGCATCTGAATTCACTTTAATCTACTTCATATGTGATGTAATGTGAGTGTCCTACATTTCTGGACATGTCCAAACAGTAAATTTACCTTTACTGCACAGTGACCAATCAGATCTCAGCTAATAGGATGTCACCTACAGTGACCAATCAGAGCTCAACTAAGAAAGCCACACCTGTAACTGTGAGCTCATGCTGTGATGTCATGATGCCACAACTTGTATTCCACACACACAGTGCACCTGCTGCAGTCTTCTGTTAGCACAGAGATGAACACCCTTCAGCTGCAGCTCCTGTGACCCATCCAAATTTACACCCCTGGATAGTCTACATACCTCCAGATATACTAAAATATGAAATAGGGCCTGTCGAGGGGTGTGGATAAGTGGGACTGGCAGTTCATGTGCTCAGATTAGTGGGTGCCAGGTAGCTGTTGGGAACAAAAAGCAAAAGTGCCTTGTGACAATCAGGGCCGGCTCCAGGTTTTTATGGGCCCTTGGCGACAGAGACTCAGTGGGCCCCCTTGTGGAGCAAAAAACCCTTGCTTGTAGGCAGCGGGAGTCGGGACACTGCGCGCCGCTGCGGCCAGACGAAGCAAGTGACGTCACACAGGAGCGTGGTGTCACCTACGCAGCCGGCTGGCGAAGACGCTCCAGAGCGATGAATGAGTCCGCACCTGCGTTCTGTGCTGGGACAGGCAACATATCTCCCAACTTTCAAGGAACAGAAAGAGGGACAAAATGTGCGGTGCGCTATGCGTGCCGCGTCAAATTTAGCTCTGCCCACTTCTGTGACTCTGCCTATTCTCATCCATTTTTCCACATGCTCCCACACAGTATAATGCTCCTACAGTCACCCTAACATTATATGCCCCCATATTATAATGTTCCCCTCCAATTTCCCCACAATAATAAGTCCCTCTTCTCATGCCCCAATTTAAACTGGGGGAAAATACGAAGGGGGGGACATTAAACTGGGGCAGCTGGAGGGGGACATTAAACAATGGGGTAGTTGGAGGGGGACAAATTAATGGTAGCTGGAGTGGGATATTAAGCTCTGGGCAACTAGAGAAGGAGATTAAATTGTCCCTTTCCAATTGCCCCAGCTTAATGTATCCATCCACTGACCCTTATTCGTTAATGTCCTTCTCCAGCTTTCACCAGTTTAATGTCCCTCTTAATTTCCCCTAGTTAATGTCCCCACCTCCTTCATCTGCTATGTTTAATGGTCCCCCCTCCATCAGTCTCTAGTTTAATGTGCCCCTCTTCATTTGTCCCTAGTTTCATGTCATCCCTCAATTTGCAGCCCCCCTCACACAGTACACCATGCACCCCACACTCTGCCCTCTCACAGTACACCAGGCACTTGAGGTTTCTCCATTTTCCTCCACTGATATGATTCTTCTTCATGTGAAGGATCGTGTTACAAGCATAGACACGCCCCCCTCCCTGTCATGTGATGTCTGATGTCATCAGCAGGTCCTTGCAGGAGTGTATTATAAACTTTTACCCGGGGATAACAGCCGTAGACACGTATCAGTGGCATAGCTGGACAGTCCCGGTATCAGACTGCTGTCAGGACTCTTAGGAGCTATGCAGGCAAGTGCTGGGGCGGGCAAGTGCCGGGGGGCCCCAGAGGCTCTGTGGGCCCCGGCACTTGCCCGACTATGCCCTGTGCTGACGCCGGCCCTGGTGACAATATTTGATGAAGGTTTAAGGGGGTGAAAATTATCTGTGGTCCAGATGAAGGAAACCTGAGCTACAGCTCTGCAACCACTTCCTACTAACTGACCATCAGCTGAACCCTACAGATCTGACCACTGGTCGTTCATATGGGGGATATAGATAGTTTTTGTCCTGATGGATTCTTTTTTTTTTTACTGAAGTCTCCCTGAGAGATCTTTCTGTATCTGTTGTCAGGGTCTGGGGTTTCCAGGTGGGGTGGCATAGACACACAAGTCCAGATTCTTTAGTCCAAATCAAAGTTTATTTTCACTCAAAAAGGTAGTGCAGGAACAAAAGGAAACAATACAAAAATAAATACCTGCCCGGCTAGGCTCTAACTAAACATAGAATAGGTTACCTCACCTAGAATAACAGAAATCAAAAACCAGTAGAATCATTCAGGGCACAGCTCCAAAAATATGACCTCTCTGTCAGCTTTCCAGCCAAGCTCTGCCCAAAGTCTGCTGCTGGAGCCGGCATCTTAAGCCTCCTTGATGAGGAGACTTAACAGCTGAGTCGCTGCAGGAACAAGCGCAAAGTGTGGACTGGAGGGGGTGGAATGACAGGTCCCACTGCCAACCTACCTGCCATTCCTAAAAAATCCAGCCCAATAAACAGAACTTTGAAATAACACTCAGCAGACTAAAGTATCTGCTGAGAACCATTTTTTTTGGAGTTTCTCATCTCACCCACCTGAGTAGTCTGGGTGAGATGTACACCCCCTCCATTATCTGACCAGCCATCGGTTTAGATATCCGCCCCCCTCTTCTCCAGACCGGAGGGATGGGAATTTGTGGCCATCGTACAATGCATTCTTGATAGGGCATTAGCATTTCCTAGTAATTTCCCTGGTCTGTGTTCTACGTTGAAGACAAAATTCTGCAAAGACAGAAACCATCTGGTAACCCTAGAATTTCTGTCCTTATTAATCTTCATCCAAGAGAGAAGAGCATGGTCAGTGATCAATTTAAATTTTCTGCCCAGGAGGTAGTACCTTAAGGCATCCAGTGCCCACTTAATGGCCAAACATTCCCTCTCTACAATGGCGTAATTTTTCTCAGCGAGGGACAGCTTCCTGCTCAGGTACATTGCTGGATGCTCCTCACCATTTACCACCTGGGACAGCACCGCTCCTAGACCTGCATTTGAGGCATCTGCACCAGGAACACCTTTTGAAACTCACTTTTGGACTCCTCAATCACTCCCAACTCCAGCATGTGTTTAACCTCAGCTCACACCACCTCCCTACGTGCCTCCGGTATTCTGTAGGGTTTGAGGTTTACTTTCCTCCCAGGTTCTGTCTCTACATGGTGCTCTATCAGGTGGGTACGCCCTGGCAGGCCAGAGAACTTGTGTCCATTTTTCTGCAGGAACGCTTTTGCCTCCTGTTGCTGTGGCACTGAGAGGGTCGACTGGAGGGATTGGTGGCAACGAATCACCCACCTCTGTATTTGAGGCCACCAAGGATTCCCTCGGGTTCCAGGGCTTAATCAAGTTCACATGGTAGATTTGAAAAGGCTTCCTTTTTCCTGGTTGGTGAACCTTATAGTTGACTGGCCCTATTTTTTCCACAATTTCATATGGGCCTTGGCATTTCATTAAGAACTTGCTCTCCACAGTAGGCACCAAAATAAGGACTCTGTCCCCTGGGTTAAACTCTTGAACTCTGGCAGAATGATTGTAAATTCTGCTTTGGGCCTCTTGTGCTCTTTGCAGATGTTCTTTTACAATTGGCATGACTGTTGAAATGCGATCCTGCATTTGAGCTACATGCTCTATGACACTACGGTATGGGGAAGCCTCCGTTTCCCAGGTTTCTTTGGCTATATCAAGTAAACCCCTGGGGTGTCTACCATAGACTAATTCAAGAGGGGAAAAAACCTGTAGACGCTTGTGTAACCTCTCTAATAGAGAACATCAGGTATGGCAATAGGCAATTCCAGTCATGACCATCTTTTCTACCACCTTTTTAAGCATATGCCTGAGAGTCTTATTAAAGCGCTCCACTAACCCATCTGCCTGGGGGTGATACACAGAGGTCCGTATGTGGGAAATTTTAAACAGCTTGCATAGCTCTTTCATCACCTTTGACATGAATGGTGTGCCTTGGTCGGTCAGTATCTCTTTAGGTATGCCTGTCCTTGAAAACATATAGAATAACTCATGGGCAATACTCTTTGATGTCGTATTACGCAAGGAAACCGCCTCAGGATAGCGAGTAGCGTAATCTAACACAACTAGAATATATTGGTGACTTCTAGCTGACTTGACTATTGGACCAACCAAGTCCATACCAATCCTTTCAAAAGGCACTTCAATGATGGGCAGGGGAACCAAGGGACTACGGAAATGTGGGGCTGGGGCATGTACCTGACATGTAGGACAGGACACACAGTAGTCCTTCACTTCCCTTTACAAGCCTGGCCAATAAAATCTTTGGAGAATCCTCTCCTGTGTTTTCTCCGCCCCTAGGTGTCCCCCTAGCACATGATTATGGGCCATATCAAGTACCATATGGCGGTATGACTTTGGTACAAGCAGCTGTTCCACAATTTCTCCATTACTTTTTGCAACCCGATACAAGAAATTCATAGCAAAATGTGGGAATTGGTGGTCAGCATCAAGTTCCTGAGGCACATTGTTAATAACGGTCACATTATCACGAGCATTAGCAAGAGTGGGATCTCTCAACTGTGCAGCACCAAAATTATCCGGTGGGATTTCTAATTCAGGTATGTTAGGCTCAGGAGCTGGGGAAGAGGCATCATCTTCCTCTCCAGCTAGGACCTGTAACGGAAAAGTGTCGCTCTCCTCATGCACTTTGGGCGTAGGCGGGGTTTCCACATTTGGCTGTGTGGTTGTACCTTTTCCCCACAAATCCCAGAACAAAGGGAAATCACGTCCCAAAATCACATTATGCATAAGGTTTTTGACAACACCCACTTCATAATAAACAGATCCTAATATAGTCTCTATTGTGACCTTGGACATGGGGTAGTCCTTGGCACCAGAAGAGAGGCATAATATTATGGTGGTACCAGAGGAGAGACATAATACTGTAGGGGCACCAGAAGAAAGGCATAATACTGTGGGGGCACCAGAAAAGAAACATAATAATATGGGGTCACCGGTAGAGAAACATAATACTGTGGAGGCACCAGAAAAGAGACATACTACTGTGGGGGCATCAGAAGGGTGACATCATACTGTGGGGGCACAAGAAGAGCAATATAATACTGTGAGGGCACCAGAAGGGAGACATAATACAGTGGGAGCATCAGAAGAGAGACATAATAATGAGTCTAAGATCGGACCACAGCAGTCTCCATTGTGGTCCGATCTTAGACTCCACCTCCTCACAGACGAGCCTCCATCAGAAACAGCGTTGATTGGCCGAATGCTGTACACTGTATAGCATTCGGCCAATTAACGCTGGTCAATGCAGTCGTATGAAAAAAGTCAGTTCCCGCATAACCGCAAGCTGCCAGCGTTCCCAACTAGCAAAGACGAGCCTGCTGCAGAACCAGCGTTGATTGACCGAATGCTATACCCTGTATAGGATTCGGCCAATCAATGCTGCTTCTGCAGGACGAGTAAGGGCTGGTTCACATTAGCGCTTGCCTCCTGTCCGGAAGGAGTCCGCAGGAGGACCCCCCAACGGAATATTAGTGCAACTTCAAGCGCTGTGCAGTTAAAGCACATGGACCCCATAGACTATAATGGGGTCCGTGTGCTTGCCGCGCACAAATCATTCGTGCGGGCAGTGCACTGTAAGCACACGGACCCTGTTATAGTCTATGGGGTCCATGTGCTTTAACTATACAGCACTCCTCCTAAACACTCTCCTCCTGCTACTCGTGGACTTGGTGACTATCCCTTAGTTGAATAGTGGTTTCCCCTGAAATGAGCATTTTTTCCCATAGACTATAATGGGATTCGATATTCGATCGAGTAGTTGTTACGGTTCTGTATATAGATTTAAAAATAATATTTTTAAACGACAGACCCGCTAGTCTGCAAGGCACTGCAGCGAGGTCCACAGGCCCAGATGGGCGGCTGTATGTCAGAACAGTGCACTACCAGTTAAACTGCACTGGCAGTGATGTGGCGCAGTGCTCAATGTGAACAGGCTGCAATAAAACCCTGCCAGTTAACCTCACTGGAAAGGTGCACCTGTACAACTGAAAACAGTAAGGCTGCCTAGGGTTAAATGTCACCCCAGGTCAGCAACATAACATGCTCCTGCAACAGCTAGGAGAACCAAAGGAGGTATTGACAGTTTAAGAGGCATCTCAGGGACCACACCTGCTGACAGCACCTCAGGCTGGAACAGAGTCCACGGCTCCTAGCCTTAATGTAGGGCTGTCAGTTCAGGATTTACAGGTTCTAAACTAAAGTACAGATAGAGGCTAAAGAAACCCCAGACAGAGGCCTATTCTACAACCTGCCTGAATACTGGAGCCTAGCCCTGAACTACTGTCATTAACGAACTTTAGTCAAAGTGTGAGCACCCGCAGGCGTCAGCTCACACTATATAAAGGGAAGTCCCCACCCAGCAGGGCGGTGGCCATGACATCACCGGTCATGCCCAGTATGGCCAAAATGGGACTTAGTCTGTGAGTGGCTCCAAAATGTCTGAGCATGCTCAGTGGGGGAAAAAACTGGACTTATACTCCAGTCGCCTCACTGCATGAGGCCGAGGGCGAGAGTCGGATTGACCCGCAGGTGGCGCTGTGCGCTATGATGGAAATCTGCGAGACCCGATCCTAACAGTAGTCGAATATTGAGGCTCTACTCAAAATGAATCTCAAATATTTCACTACTTGCTCATCTCTAGTTATATGATATAATGGAGGTATATACAGCTCTTGGTATATACATGCTAATTGTCACATCTGTCTATTATGTCACACTATTGTAACAAAGAGTTATATAGTTGTCATAGCAACCAGCCAGACCACTGCTTTACCTGTTCTGATAAGATAACTTATTCTCATTGGTTACTATTATACAGACACATTTTCTTGTGACTGTTTTTTCCTTTTGATCTTATCTGTAGGAAATACTTTACTTAGTTATGAAGTTGTTGGGTTGGTAAATTTGAAGCCATAAACATGGATATACCATAGTGTAAGCCGATCGCTAGTCAGGTAATGGAGGGGGTGTACATCTCACCCAGACTACTAAGGTGGGTGAGATGAGAAAACTCCAGAAGGAATGTTTGTTCTCAGCAGACTGGTAAATGCTCAGTACTGGGCTGGATTTTTAGGAATGGCAGGTAGGTTGGTAGTGGGACCTGTCATTCCACCCCCCTCCAGTCCACACTTTGGGGATGTTCTGGCAGCGACTCAGCTGCAGAGAGTCTCCTCATCAAGGAGGCTTAAGATGCCGGCTCCAGCAGCAGACTTTGGGCAGAGCTTGGCTGGAAAGCTGACAGAGAGGTCATATTTTTGGAGCTGTGTCCTGAATGATTCTACTGGTTTTTGATTTCTGTTATTCTAGGTGAGGTAACCTATTCTATGTTTAGTTAGAGCCTAGCCGGGCAGGTATTATCTTTGTATTGTTTCCTTTTGTTGCTGCACTACCTTTTTGAGTGAAAAAAAACTCTACCTTTGATTTGGACTAAAGAATCTGGACTTGTGTGTCTAAGCCACCCCACCTGGCAACCCCAGACCCTGACAATAGATACAGAAAGATCTCTCAGGGAGACTTCAGTAAAAAAAAGTAATCCATCAGGACAAAAACTATCTATATCCCCCATATGAACGACCAGTGGTCAGATCTGTAGGGTTCAGCTGATGGTCATTTGGTAGGAAGTGGTTGTAGAGCTGTAGCTCAGGTTTCCTTCATCTGGACCACAGATAATTTCCACCCCCTTAAACCTTCATCAAATATTGTCACAAGGCACTTTTGCTTTTTGTTCCCAACAGCTACCTGGCACCCACTAATCTGAGCACATGAACTGCCAGCCCCACTTATCCACACCCCTCGACAGGCCCTATTTCATATTTTAGTATATCTGGAGGTATGTAGACTATCCAGGGGTGTAAATTTGGATGGGTCAGAGGAGCTGCAGCGGAAGGGTGTTCATCTCTGTGCTAACAGGACAAGACTGCAGCAGGTGCACTGTGTGTGTGGAATACAAGTTGTGGCATCATGACATCACAGCATGAGCTCACAGTTACAGGTGTGGCTTTCTTAGTTGAGCTCTGATTGGTCACTGTAGGTGACATCCTATTAGCTGAGATCTGATTGGTCACTGTGCAGTAAAGGTAAATTTACTGTTTGGACATGTCCAGAAATGTAGGACACTCACATTACATCACATATGAAGTAGATTAAAGTGAATTCAGATGCCAAAGAATGATCTGCAGACAAAATTACAGATGTTGTCTGGGCTTAAATAAATTGTTTTCTAATTAGGTAGGGGGAGGTGAAAAAGAGAAAACATACTCACCTGTCCCTGATGCACTGGTGTCTTGCAATGAAATTCCACGCCGGCTGCAACATCCCTTCTTTACGGCGGTGATTGTACGGTGGGGATATCTGTTGAAATACAACAATGGCGCTTCAGGACCGGGCCACGCTGGAAGGCACTGGAGCACTGTGGACATCTATGGTTTTTTTTATACCTCCCCTGGCCTCATTAAAAGTTTAACTTTAGCCTGGACAACCCCTTTAACCTGCAATCTAGACTCTAAAGCTGCAGTATGTCAATGCCCATGTTTGTATGTTCTCCCTGTGTTTGCATGGGTTTCTTCCTACAGTCCATAGACACACTGATAGGGAATGTAGACTGTGAGACCTATATGGGACAGTGACTGACAATGTCTGTATAGCACTGCGGAATATGATGGCGCTATACAAGCAAAATTAATAAATAAATATGTTAGCCATCTAGTTACATAGATCGGTAGCATAGACATATCGCCAAAACCCTTATGAACCACAAGATATTTAAAGGGGTTTTCTGTTTCTGCGATTAAAGGGATCCTATCATTAAAACTCTTTTTTTTCTCACTAACACGTCAGAATAGCCTTAAGAAAGGCTAATCTTCTACTCCCTTTCGATGTCTTCTCTGGGCCACTGTTCGCTTGAAATCCCGGTTTTCGTCGGTATGCACATGAGTTCTCTCGCAGCACTGGGAGCGGGCCCCAGCTCTCAAACAGCACTGGGGGCGTTCCCAATGCTGAGAGAGAACTCTCTCCAGCACCGCCTCCATCTTCTTCAGCAACTAAATCCTCATGCGTCTTCTTCCGGCGTGCAGGGGGGGTGTCAAAATTCAACGCATGCGCAAGTTGGCTCTGTCAGCGGGCCTCAGGCAGAGCTGACTTCACATGCGGGCGGCCATTTTTTTTTGGCAGCTTACACGAGCATGTGCAGTACGCTCCTGTAGTTCTATGGAGCACAGAGCGTACTCCAGTTGCTCATGGACTACTAGCCCTACTTAACCCCATCCCATCATACAACCTGTCTTCTGTGTCCTGGAGATCAGTTTCTTCTCTCCCGCCGGCACCTTCTTCTGTGCCGTCTGCGCAATAAAGCTCTATTGCACATGTGTGGGAGACGGGCTTCTTCTCTTCACATCTGCCGGTGATTGTGTAATAGTCCCTATTGCGCAGGTGCTGGAAGAAAAGAAAGAAGTGAATCTTTGTTCGCAGAAAAATAAAAACAGGTAAATATGATGTGGTCGGGGAAGGAGGGGGGTTTAGTATTGGTGACGTTCCCTTTCTCAAAACGGAACGTCATCGGAATATCAGAAATTGTGCCTGGGGTGGTAACATGACTGTCCCAACGATATGGGTAATTATAGATTTATTTATTTTTTAAGTAAGAAAATTAGGAGTTAGGCAGGGGGATGGGGGGTTAGTTTAGGGTTAAATTTTTATCCCAGGCAACCCCTTTAACATGGTCACTAAATTGCGCAAATGTTTACTTTAACCAGTGACTACCTGTGTTGTAATGTTATTATATGGGGTCAGACTATACAGAGCACTGTCCTTTTACAGAGGCCACCATTCCTGAATCTTCCAGGCTGATGTCTGTGTATGCCCAGAGCTTGTAACATGACCCCTATCTTCATGGATACCACCCACTGGAGGCCACAAGTACACTCCTCTGGCATCTATGAGTATACTATTATGGGGTCCAATGTGCTCTTTATAATCGTGAAGTAGAGACGTAACATATGGTTATATGTTTATAGAAGGGCTTTGTCTGCCACCTGCTGGCCATTGTGGAAAATGCATTTTTTTTCCTTGTGAAAAATCTTTTGCCGCCTCTCAATCTAGAGGTGTGTACAGTGGTCTAGTTTATCAAGAGCTGAAAATCTTCTATATACTACTATATATAAGTTACATCTATTGGCACAGCGATATACTGGCACACTACAAGTATACAGGCCACAGCCCGCCCCGAGCTACAGGATACATGACAGCCAATCACGTATCTCCATTCCACAGTACACTGTCTGAGGGAGCGGAAGTGACGTATAATGCCGGAAGTAGGCGCCCAGTTTAGGTTCTCATGACAACGGAGTAAATGATCAGCCTGTGTTACCTCCAGTGCTAGTGATCGGGCGGAGTACAGACACATCCTACTATGGACGGGACCCGGGTGAGCGATATGTCCGCTCCATAGTCACTATACATATATACTAGTACTGTGCTGTATACTGCGTGCAGGTAGCGGGCACTCCCATTGTATGGCTACCGTCCTACCTAACATTACATGATCACTGTCATTCACTTAGTTCTTGTTGCTGTCTATCTGTCTATAGGTGAGAGATTCTGTGCGACATTCACCATCTGGTATATAGGAGCCATACTGTCTAATCTACAATGATTATTATTACCATCACTCAGGGTCTATTAATTGTTATGATACTTGTCCAACTCCCACTAGCGGTGTCACCCAGCTTTTCTAGAGTCCTGAATAACATAACTGCTCTGTGATGCAATAATATGGCGAATCCCATGGCATCTGCTTGGTTGCATTTGTTAGTTTCTCTGCGCTACCTATTTATATAGCACCAACATGCTCTGTAGTGCTGTACAGAGAGGATCTTCACTTACATCAGTCCCTGTTCCCGCTGTGGCTCACTATCTAATTTCTATTTTAAAGGCGTTTTGTAAGAATTGGACAAATCCTTTGTAGAGGCCAGCGGTGGTGAAACATGTAAGAGAGAAAAAGCATACTCCAGTCCTGGTGCTCCATTGTCTGCTGCTGGTGTGGCCTTGGCAATCACTGGTAAGGAATTGGTGACCTATTCGGGTTACGTCACCGTTTCCTCTATGGGGACCCCTGAGGCCATTGAGTGATCTCAGCAGTGACGTAAGGTTCAAGATTTCCAGCAATAAGGCCCTGGCACAAGCTGGATTGTACAATGACAGCAGACAAGGTGCAGGGACATAGGGGTATACTTTTTTTCTTTTAAAATGTTACACCAGTTCCTGGACAACCTCCATAGCCTATCAGTTTGTCTTGGGGGGGGAATGTCCAGTACGCAGAGGAAACCCATAGAAATATGTAGAGAACATATAGACTGCATAATGAAATTATTCTTCGATGGATTCAAAACCAGGAGCCAGTGTTACAAGGCAACGGTAGTCACCACCGAGTCACTGATCTGCCTTATTAGTTATATGTTTGGGATGGATAAAAAACCCCCCAAAAAACGTATGTCCAATAAGTTCAATTGAGGCCTCGTTCACATCTGCGTTGGCATTCCATATGGGGGAGTCCGCATAAGGACCCCCCCCCGGACGGAATACCGAACGCAACTGCAAGCAGTGTGCCAGTGAAAGCACACGGACCCCATAGACTATAATGGGGTCCGTGTGCTTTCTGCCAGATCTCCTCAGTGATCATGTGGACAGAAAAGTAGTTCACAATCTACTTTCCTGCCCGCATGATTTGTGTGGGCAGCTCATGGTGAGCACACGAACCCCATTATAGTCTATGGGGTCCGTGTGCTTTCACTGCACACCGCTTGCAGTTGCATTCGGTATTCTGTTCAGGGGGTCTCCATGCGGACTCTCCGAATGGAATACTGAAGCAAGAAAAGTATATTAAAACCAGCCCCCATAAGACTACTACTACCTGTGCAAATAGCGGAGGAGAGAATGCAGAGTGACCCAGAGGGCTGGGGCTGGTTCCAGTCATGTAACCCCCAGGTCTTGTTGCAAGATAAACCTGGAGCAAGTTGGTTAAAGGGATTTACCCACAAAGCAATTGATTTCCTATCCATAGAGCCAGAGAACTGGGGACTTTTGTCTCCTGTTCTGTATGAAGCGATGGTTGGGCAGCACATGCGCACTACTACATAATTTCAATGAACACCAGAGATAGATGAAGGGCAGCTTTCGGCTTTCTCTTGTGTTTGCATTGAAGCAATGGAGTGGTGTGTGTGCTGCTCATCCACAACTCCAATTAGATTGGGAAACTAGAGTCCCCCCCTCCACACTGATCTGCATGTTATCCTTTGTTCTGTGGATAAGGAATAATATGCTGTATAGGGAAAACCCCTTTAATTTCAAGTCTCTAGATTTAAAGGGCACCTGAGTTTTCATGAAATGTTGAAATATATACAGGGTTTTGCTGGACAGTCTGTTCTATGATTGTATAAGCTTTCATACAAGGTGTCCTATCAGTATAATCACATTTATGGCTACATCACATTTTGCATTTGTCTCTCAGACAGTGAGCATATGCAATAAGGAGCAGTCTGCTACCCTATCCATTACTGATATTGTTGTGCCATTCTGCCAGGAGTAACTACACAATAGCAAACAAATAATTGATAAAAGCCTATGTGACCATAATAGTTTTGCAGCATCGCTACGTACCAGTGGTGTTTCCTTCAGCGGCAGGAGAGTGGGTGATGCTGTGGGCTCTGGACTTGGAGGAGAGGGTGTCCTGGCGGTGCAAAACCATCCCGACATCCGCTGTGCTATTACGACGGATGCCAGCTCTCTAAAGATGTTGACAGTCGCTATAGCTACCAGGTCTCTGCTGTACTGTACAGCGGAGATAATGCCCACAATGAGAATTCACTCTGATCATGTGCATTACTATCTGTAAACTCCCCCCAAAGGTAATAAAACTGTCCCCAGGCCTGAGATCGCAGGAACTGACCTGTTCCTCTACCAGGAGTCTTATGAAGGCTCCCAGGATTGTTATAGTGATATTACTATTGCAACTGATCTATGACTAGCCTCAATAGTAATGTATAGAGATGAGCGAGTACTATTCAAAACTCCTGTTTCGAATAGCACGCACCTATAGGAATGAATGGACGCAGCCGGCGCGCAGGGGGATAAGCGGCAAGCCGCCGGCAAAGTCTGCATGTCGGCCGCTTCCATTCATTCCTATGGGTGCGTACTATTCGAAACGGCCGTTTCGAATAGTACTCGCTCATCTCTAGTAATGTACAGAATTTCCTGTAGACTGCAAAAAAAAAGCAAAAAATAAAACCAAAATAAAAGTTCTAATTCACCCCCTTTTCCCTAGAATACATATAAAAGTATAATATTACTGTGAAACACAAACACATTAAGCATCTCTCTGTCTGAAAATGCTCGTCCTACAAACTTATAAAAATATTTTTCCTGTAGGGTGAACGTCATAGCGGGGGAAAAAATTCTAAAAGTGCTGAACTGTTGTTTGTGTTCGCTATTTCACCTCTGATTTGAATAAAAAGTGGTCAAAGTAACGCTAGGTTCACACTAGCGCCCTGAGTCCGTTCTGAGTTTTCCGTCTTCTGCATGCAGAAGATGGAAAGCTGTCAGACTGGATCCGGCCGTGAGCGTTTTGAGCTCTCCGCCGCGAAACCGTTTTTTTTTTAAATCGGACACAGAGTACTGCATGTCCAACTCTGTGTCCGATTTAAAAAAAAAATGGTGGGTATGAAAGAGTCCTGCAGGTTTCCGTCTCCTGCTCAGTTTTGTGCAGGAAACGGAAACCTGCATGAACGGAGACCAGGCACAGATGTGAATGAGCCCTAATAGACATTTCCCAAAATGGTATAACTAAGAAGTACACCTGACCCCACAAAAAAGATGCCCTATCCATCCCTGTGCAGCTGGAGGGACACCTGTCAATGTGGCCTTGCAGCTGTTGCAAAACTACAACTCCCATGTATTAAATAGTTTGCCACATTTTTTGCTTCAAAATATTTTTCCCCTGTTTTCCTCCTCTAAAACTTAAGTGCGTCTTACGGCTCGTTCAGACTGGGCAAGAGGGGGCGGATTTTGGCGCTCAATCCATGTCAGAATCCGCCCCCTCACAATAGAGGTCTATGTAGACCGCTAGCTTACTTTTTTCTGTTAGCGGTATGTTCCCGCTCACGGAAAAAAGAAGCGAGCTGCCCTTTCTTCAGGTTAATTCTGCGGCTGAATCAGCCCCAGTGTCCGCCTCGTGACAGCACCCTCCGGACTAGGCCCATTCATTTGGGTCTACTCTGGAGTGTGAAGCCGCGACTGTCGGAGGCCGTGGCAGGCGCATTTTGGTCTTATTCTGACGCGGCTTCCTTTGTCACAATCAGGACCAAAATCCGCCATTCTGTTCCCCGTGTGAACTAGCCCTTACAGTCTGAGGAATATGGTACACAGAAGACTTTTCTTACATTGTAATCTCTGAGATTTGCAGCATGTTCAGTCACGCCTCAGTTCCTTGTAGGGTAACCACACTTATATTTATGTAATTGCAGATTGCTTCTTCTTTTCTAGGAACAAAAAATATGTATATATTTTTTCAGAATATGCAAATATGCAAGTGGCATGTCCGATCCTGAAAGGGTTTCCAGCTGAGACTCTACCCAGTACTGTCCGCAGACCTTTGAGCAGCGTAAGCTTTGCTTCTGGCAAGGAGGCTCATTGCAAGTATTCCCGGGCTGGGACATGGGCAGTTCGGTTCCTCTGTCTCCTGCATCGTCTAGGAGAACACTGTACTATGCATGTGCCGGTCAGTGGACACTCAATGCAATGTCTAGGGCCCAGTGCTGGGTGGAGATTATGTCTTGAGTAGCATCTCAGGACAGAAGTGTTAGACTTGATGATATGTTATAAGCTTCAGTGTAACTAATAAATAGCAGAAATTGATAGCTAAATGACATTTTTCAACAATTGATGACAACATCTGTAAAGTGCTGTGGAATACACTGGTGCTATATAAGCAAGTGTAAGGGCTAGTTCACACGGGGCTCCGCGTGAATACATTCCGTCGCGGCTTTCTGCTCCGGATTAGGCCCAAATGAATGAAGAAAGGGCAGCTCGCTTCTTTTTTCCACAAGTGGGAACAAACTGCTCACAGAAAAAAGAATGCTAGTGATCTACATAGACCTCTATTGTGAGGAGGCGGATTTTGAGGTGGATTCGGTGTCAAAATCTGCCCCCTCTTGACCCGTATGAACGAACCCTAATAAATAAAAAATTCCCTTAAAGAGGTTAAAGGCTGAGTTCACTTTTGTGCTGAAGTCTGTCCCAGATTCTGTCATAAATACAGCAAACAGCACTATTTTCCCACCATGATGGCCGCTCAATGGCCCTCTAAGTCAGTGGGGTCTGTCACGTGCTGGTCCATACATCATATGATACATGCAGCGTGGGAGTCATTTTCTGTTCCTATGAGTAAGTAGAAAACAGGAAATGCGAATGGAGATGTGAAGCAAAGCTAATGCAGACTGGATTGTGATACTCCCAAAGGTTGGCAGGAGCTATAAAACTGTCCAAAGGAAAAATTGCATTTGTTACTCATAGCAGCCAATCACAATCAGCTTTCATTTCTTATAGTGCTCTTGTAAATGAAAGCTGCGTTGTTATTGGTTGGTATGGGCAACAAAGACACAATCATTAGCTGCTAACCTACTACAGTACCAGTGACATGGATAGGATTTCAGTAATGCTACCCACACACTATATCAATATATTTTTTGTTCTGCGGGTTTGGAATCTATAACTTGACCATTATTGTTGCTTATTCTGTTTCAGTTTTTAATTACAGGGGTTAAACCGGACAGTTTTTTTTCTGCGCAGTATCCTGTTCTAGATATCTCACAGCAGACCTCCATATCTTGCTGTAGCTTTAGGGCTCGTTCACACGGGGCAACAGGGGGCGGATTTTGCTGCCAAATCCATCTCAAAATCTGCCCCCCTCTCAATAGAGGTTCAATCTAGACCGCTAGCGTCCTTTTTTCCATGAGTGGTATGTTCCCGCTTACGGAAAAAAGAAGCGAACTGCCCTTTCTTGAGGCGGATTCCGCGGCTGATTCAGCCACGGTGTCTACCTCGCGACAGCACCCTCTGGATGAGGCCCATTCATTTGGGCCTACTCTGGAGCGGGAAGCTGCAACTGTTGGAAGCCGCGACAGTCGTGGCAAGCACATTTTGGTCCTATTCTGACGCAACTTCCTGCGTCAAAATCAATACGCGGTTCGTAGCCGAAATGTGGTTTCTGGGTTTTTTTTTCCAGTGTAAAACCATAACATAATATCTGCAGGCTAAATTCCATGGAAAATCTGAATTTCATTGGTTTCAACAAAAAGAATCCAGCGTGATAGGTGGGCGTACGGGATATGGCCCCATTGCCTGGGGCTGAAGCCACATTTACAGTCTGAAATTCTGCACATCTGTGTTAGAAATATCCTCAGGCTCTAGTCATATTTGTAGAAAAAAATATATCACTGCGTTGTTATATTGCTTTTTTTTTTTTTTTTTTTTTATAAATTCTTTATTTATATATAAACAACAACAAAATACAAAAGGGAAGCAAGGCAGGACCAGGATACCCGGCCCCACATGCCCCAAACATTACAAAAATACGTCCACATGGACGAAACAGACCTGCACAGTCAGAAACACATAAATCACAACGATAACAATTAAAGGGGGTGAAAAGAGAGAAAGGAAAGAAGAGAGGGCAAAAAAAAGAGAGGAAAAAGAGAAAAAAAAAGCAGAGCTCCAGTGCTCACGCCAGACCCAACGACCAGTCAGAGGCCTCACTCAACCAGGTCTCTGTATGTCTGGGTACCCTAAAAGAGAAGCCAAAACATCCAGGCGTCCCCATAGGTCACGTAGGCGTCTCAAAGAGAGGCAGTGAGATCCTCCATAACCCTAATATCCTCCATGTTATAGATCCAATGATGGAGGGGGGTTGGTAGATCTGTTGTTACATTGTGTCACCATTCTATACCATGAAGGGCTTATTCACATGGATGTGAACAATGGCCATCACACGGCTGTTTTGAAACCTATGAATGCCCGTGGGTCTGTACACAAGTCTATTTTAGTGTATATCAAAATGGACAAAGATAGAACATGCAAAAAGTCACAAAATCTGACGTGTGTAGTCCCATAGAATTTCAGCGCTGGAAAAAAAGCATCCCATTGACTTCAATGGGACTAGCAGAAGAAGGAACCCATTGAAGCCAATAGGAGGATTTTTTTTTTCAGCACTGAAATTCCTCACCAAATTCCTTTCCATTTTCCTCCATGTGAATGGACCCTAAGAATGGACAATAACTACAGTAGTGTGTACAACCCCCCACCCCACCACCACCGACTGCTTTACTTACTTTATAAGACTACAGAGTTCCATATATTTACTACAGAACGCATTCCCATTTTCCGCTAGGTTCACACTAATATTCGGGTCTTCCTCCTTCGGGTCCGCATGGGGACACGAAAGAGAGCGTGCCTGCCTGCTTAAAACAGTGGTCACCTACGGGCCCCATAGACTATAAATCAGTATAGAACCGACGGAGAGAAAAGTCCTTAGAATCAGCCTTAGATTTGTGTAAGAATCTTTGTGTGTTCTCACCAATCCGTACATTGCTCTGATTCGGGTATATGAGTTGTGTAAACATCATCCCCTTAGTGGTCACTTTTGCAGGTATGTTGTAGAGATCTGGATATGTGTCCTGTAGTAAACAAGTATATCGGCCTCACTGACTTGTCACTACCAATGCCGTTTTCCATAGAAATGATGCGTACATAACCTCCAATTCCCTCTGAGCAGGAACCTTCCATGTATTATTGAATGGTTAAGAATAGTGCCTGGCCCTTTAAGAGTCCATTGTTTGTATAGCTAGGGAGCACCTAGAAATTACAGCGCATGAGACCAGTGCCACCTATGTGGCCATAGTCTCGCCTCAGGCATTGTTGTGACAGTCTAGTCCTGTTGTATACAGACTGTGACCTGTTCATGAAGGACAGAAGGTTCTAACCTTTATAATCCAGGCTTTTATCTGGAGGGATATTTCTGTGGGGGAATTAAGGAGATCTACGTGAGCAGTGTTGTGTAAAGGAACTCGCCGGCATCCTGTATGAACACTGACTTTTGATGATGGGGAAACGGCAGGTGGTAAGTGACTTTCTCAGGTTATGGCACATGGGGCGGCTGCAAGGTAGGAAAGGAAGCGTCCTGATATTACATTCCATACTGCATGAATGTATTGGGAAATCCTAGGTGTATATATAACCGTATCATTAGTCACAGTGCACAGAGGTTAGTGATATGTTGTCTGATACTGTACTTGTATAGTGTAGCTACTATGTGCTATTGCTTTATGTAGTCGTGTGTCTCTACTAGACCTAGGTAATGACTCTTGATGTATTTACATTCAGTAGCAGATTAGACTGGATATATTCTACAGACAATAGGAAATCCCTTTGTGCTCAGGGCAAGTACACACAACTGGTGATCTTTGGCTGCCCTCTTAATCTCTCCCTGAACATGCTGTGGGCACATCACGTAGCTTTATGTACAGTATAGAGCCCAGTATACGTTATATAGAGCTACACGTATAAGCACATGTAACATACATGCTCTTAATATATTAATTTTCCAATTTCAGGCACCACCTCGTGCTCTCCCGCCGATGCCAAGGTACTGGAATAATTTCCATTTATACTTCCTTACATTTGTTGTACCCAGTTGTGTCTGACTTGGTCTTGTCTTTGCTTTTATGTGTTTGCTCGGACATCCTGTGACGGTTTAGCACATATCAGGGTATGTAAGACTCATCTTTTTCCTTCATTTAATTTATATACAAATTTGTGGAACGTATTTAAATCTCTCTGCGTCTTTTATAAAATTTCGATTTTCTAACATTTATTTCAGAGGATGAAGTTCCTATCAGTCGCCCAAAAAAGAAAAAGTCCAAGCCCTCCGGTAGTGCATTAGGTAAGTGTTTTTTCTATATCCTATTATCCTATTAATATTATAAATGTGAAAGTTTGTGAGTTTGGATGTTTGTGTGTTTGGATGTTTGTTCTTCAATCACACCCGAACAGCTCAATGGATTTCCTAGAAATTTCACACACACTTACATATTGGCCAGGATGGAGTAATATGCTACTTTAAAAGTGTGTCACTCACCCCAAAACGCCACCACGACCCTCCAAAGTTGTCTCCAGCTCCACTGTCGGCCCGGGCATCACGTCAGCACAGAGAGTTACAGACAGCTGCTATTGGTGCATGGCGGTGTGTGGGCGGGTTAGGGAGCCAGCACAACGGCCCCATAGGTTTGCGCAGAATTGTGGGCGTGCCCAGCGTCCCAGGACACTCTCCTCAACATGCCGGCTACCCGCAAGTTTCCCAAAGCCGCTGATATGCTGGCCGGCCACACATGTCCTCATGCTGCTGCTAATCCGTCCAACCGCACAAAAACACGTAATGTGCGTCCGGGAAACTCGATATGCCGGCCGCCCACACATCTCCTCATTCCTGCGTACCAATGAGCAGCAGTGCGCCCAGCCGCACAAACACACTTTGCGCCCGGGCAACCCGACGTCTCGGCAAGAATCACACAGACCTCCCCAGCATCGACAGGGTAAGTGCTGCGGGTCCAATGCTCGGTAGGTTGCTTAAGTGAGGGGGGGAAGAGGTGATGGCTAGAGGGCAGGTGGGGTGGTGGGGGTTGGGTTTGTTGGAGGAGGGGTTGGGGGGGGGGGGATTAGGCAGAAGGTAAGTAGGGGGGCCTGATTGCAGATGGGGGGGGGGGGGGGTACAAGGTAGCCGGGGTCATAGGCGGGTAAGGGGGAGCAGGGGGCCAGGGACACGGATGGGGGGGTAAGGGGAGGTCCGGGGGCGCAGGTGGGGGAAACGAGAGGGCCCCAAGTGGGTCCCGGCCCACGATGCTGTGGGAGGGGCCCACGCTGCCCGCAAGTACAGGGTCATTGGGGCCCACGGGCCGCGCTGCTGGTGGTTTACGCAAGCGTCAGGGGACCGCTGACGAAGTCGTGGGTTATAGCTAGTAAAGTATAATATAGAAATAGCTATTCCTAAAGTGTATTCACATTGATAAAAGGGCTGAACCATAATGCCTTGGAATAAGAAAAGTCATTCATTTATAAAGTCTATTAAAGGGGTTTCCAATGGGCAAAATTATTATACAGCTCAGAATGAGCTAAAAAATAAAAGTACAATATTTATTTCAGCAATATCTAGTCACATCTGTTTTGCCAGTGCCCATGACCCTTTCTCGTCTCTGCTTCATGTTCCCTCTCAACATACCTGAAATTCTGGTAAGCCGATCAGTGGTGATTCACTATAATGGCCAGGGATTGACTGAGGCCCAGTTCTCATCTGCGCATGGGTTTCCGTTCGGGAAGTCCGCTTGGGGACCGCATGAAAAATGCGTAGACGGGATCGGAATGGCCCGACCGCAGATGTGAACTGAGCCTAACCAGAGACCAGCAGGGCACTTGGGCATGACATTCTAGCAAAAGAAACCCCTGATATTCCCAAGTCACCAGGTTATTCCAGTGACTAATAACTGCAGATCCCCTATATTCAGTAGACCGGGCACTGTCAGACACAGGGATACCTAATGTGTATGTGTTTCACAGTCATTTTCTACTTTTAGATGTATTCTAGGAAAAGGAGGGATTTACAACTTTATTTTATAATCCACCCAATAGAAGCATTTTTGTTTTAGTCCATATAATCTTAGTAGCAAAACTAAAGTCTATTGTTAAGAACATTTATATTGTATAAAACATTTAACATCTATCCACAACATAGGGGATAAATCTATGATCTTTGGGGCTACGACTGCTGGGACACCCACCAGTGGTCACACATATTATGGCTCCATTTAATGTCTATGGGACTTGAGAGTGCATGCATGTCCACAACTCCATCCAAACTCCGCCAGAACAGCAGTTGAGACTCCTGTTCTAGTGATCGATGGGGGTCCGAGCAGTCAGATCCCCAGCAGTCATATATTTGTCACCCAATCTGTAGATAGGTGATTCATATTATTGAGGACTAGCCCCTTTAATAGAACTTTGGATTACCATGTGTAGGAAGCATTGAAGACTTAATCTTTTACAAAACAGATCTCAGGGATGTACCGTATATACTCGAGTATAAGCCGACCTGAATATAAGCTGAGGCCCCTAATTTTACAACAAAAAACTGGGAAAACTTATTGACTCGAGTATAAGCCGAGGGGGGGGGGGGGGGGAATGCAGCAGCTACTGGAAAATTTCAAAAATGAAAATGGAGTTTTTGGGTGCAGTAGATGCTGGTGAAGGGGAGGGGGTGTTTTGGTTGTCTGTCTGCCCCTTCCCTGAGCTTGAGGACTGTTTTTTTTTTTTTCCCACTTGGAATTCAGCCTGGCTGTATATAGGGGGATCTGCAGTGCTCCTATTAACCCCTTCCCGACGGAACAGGAGCACTGCAAATCCCCTATATTCAGTAGACCGGGCACTGTCAGACACAGGGATACCTAATGTGTTTGTGTTTCACAGTCATTTTCTACTTTTAGATGTATTCTAGGAAAAGGAGGGATTTACAACTTTATTTTATTTATTTTTATTTTTTATTTTTTTCACTATTTTATGGGAGATTCTATACATTACTATTGCGACTGGTCATAGACACCCCCTCCCAAAAAAAAAAAAAATTACTATTATTATTATTGTTTGGTTTTTTTTTTTTGCTTGACTTGAGTATAAGCCGAGGGGGGCTTTTTCAGCACAAAAACTGTGCTGAAAAATTCAGCTTATACTCGAGTATATACGGTAATCCCTTTTGCATTTTAGAAAATCAAAGTTGTGAATGTATACTGCTATGATGACCAGTGTATATACCCTGTGTATATATCCAATGTGTACATGTATAGAGTGATTTGATATTGCAAGGATCCCAAAAAACCTTGGCGGACACCAATTGTCATTGCATAGAGAGCATGTATGGCTGAGCATTTCTGCTTATTTCACAAGGTATTGAATAATAAGATGATACCAGACACTTGCCAGCGGCTTATCTCCTGGGGAAACAAAGGATCATGCTGTAATCCAAAATACCCAATCCTTCTTTGGCTTGGTTTACATCACATTTGTGATGTAAGTTTAGCGTGTACGTCACAAAGCTTCCAATGTACATGCGAAATGTGTCTATAGGGTTACATTAGCCAGACAGCTTTTTTCACATTCATTTTATATGAGACTTTGCCTTTCTATGCCTAGAGTATTTGGGTCTTCAGGACCAGACACGATCTGATCCCTTTTGCATGGGTTAGTTTAACGGCTTTGGGGGAACTGACTGCTGGGGCTTCATGATCATAAAAATGGGGGTGCCTTGTACCTCATTAAGATTAGAGCAGTGGTCGGGCAGACACAAAGCTGCTCTATTCCATAATATCGGTACAGTGTTTGGTACTGACCCTCTCCAATGGTCACATAGAATTGGATAGAGCGGCAGCGTGTTTGCCCAACCACCGCTCCATTTAGATTGAGGTTAGATGGTGACCATTTTCTGCATGAATTCAATGTTTTCCAACTATTTTACGTATATGTAACAATTACTAATGCTGTTTTAACAAAACCTAGAGGAGTTGTACTGCTCAGATATTTGGCTTTGCATTTACATGAGTTTATTAAGACTTATATACTTTGATCTTTTGTCTTTATCGTAGAGGATGTTATACAGGACACAGCTTTTAAAACCTCAGAGAGTAAAGAACCCCTTACACCTGAACGGCGGAAAAAGAAAAAAAAGAAGCTTGCAGGTAAACTGGATTACAAATATATGGGAAGAAGCATTCTAGGAAAATGTGTAATCCTTTCTTCTGAGTAAATTACTGAGAAGTTAGGCTATGTTCGGATTTTCATTTTTTTAAAATGATCTATCAAAACTGGACTGAAGGACAAAAAATATAGATTGGAGAGCGCTAGGAAAGAAAATGATTTACTAGATGGCCATTATACATGGAGGGAAATGATAATTTCCCCATAGCGCTCTTAGATACAATTTAGATATAGTCATCATGCACATTTTTAAGACTTGAATTATTCTGCAATTACTTTATTGCATTCCAGTCCTACCATGGAGTCTGTATGTTCTCCTTGTATTTGTGTGGGTTTCCCTTGGGCTGTGACTCTTAACACAACTCAAAAACCTATTGATCAGTTAGCTTCCTATATAATTGGCCTTTGTAAGTTTCCAAGATGGAAAACTTCGGGGGTGACGTGAATGGTGATTGGCCGTGCTTGGTATCACGGCTGAACCCCATTCACTTAAATGGGAGTGAGCTTTAAACATGCCATGCACATGGAGAGCTGCTGTCACTTCAGATAGCTACTCCGTGGGCATCCCAGGCTTCAGACTTTGATATTGGATTGATAAACTGTCCAAAGGATAGGTCACTAGTCTTATAAGCCTGTTGAATAGAGATGAGCGAGTATATTCGATCGAATCCCTCCGCCGCATAGTTCTTGGTGTAAAAAAGTGCCAGGGAAGGTGGGAGGGGCATTGAATTTTTACTGCCCCTCCCACCTTCCCTGGTGCTTTTTTACACCAAGAACTATGCGGCAGAGGTATTCGAAACTCTAGTTTCGAATACCTCGCTTTCATAGGAATGAATGGAAGTGGCCGAACACCAAGGGGTTAAGCTCCGGCCGCTTCCATTCATTCATATGGAGCGAGGTATTCGAAACTAGTTTTCGAATACTATTCGCTCATCTCTAGTTACTACTATTCTAATAAATTAATTTTTTTTAATTGCTTTTTTTCCTCATAACTGTAGAAGCTGAGACCTCTTTCACCCAGCAAAACCTTAATACTTCATCAATTATCCAGAATGGAAATGGCGTAGACACCCAGCCGTCTGATGAAGGAATTGTTCGCAAACCTCGCAGAAGAGCAAAGTAAATTCTATTGTGATTTAATAAAACATGTAGCTAAAAGCAAATACAGTCCTATGAAAAAGTTTGGGCACCCCTATTAATCTTAATCATTTTTTGTTCTAAATATTTTGGTGTTTGCAACAGCCATTTCAGTTTGATATATCTAATAACTGATGGACACAGTAATATTTCAGGATTGAAATGAGGTTTATTGTACTAACAGAAAATGTGCAATATGCATTAAACCAAAATTTGACCGGTGCAAAAGTATGGGCACCCTTATCATTTTATTGATTTGAATTCCCCTTACTACTTTTTACTGACTTACTGAAGCACAAAATTGGTTTTGTAACCTCAGTGAGCTTTGAACTTCATAGCCAGATGTATCCAATCATACGAAAAGGTATTTAAGGTGGCCAATTGCAAGTTGATCTCCTATTTGAATCTCCTCTGAAGAGTGGCATCATGGGCTACTCAAAACAACTCTCAAATGATCTGAAAACAAAGATTGTTCAACATAGTTGTTCAGGGGAAGGATACAAAAAGTTGTCTCAGAGATTTAACCTGTCAGTTTCCACTGTGAGGAACATAGTAAGGAAATGGAAGACCACAGGGACAGTTCTTGTTAAGCCCAGAAGTGGCAGGCCAAGAAAAATATCAGAAAGACAGAGAAGAAGAATGGTGAGAACAGTCAAGGACAATCCACAGACCACCTCCAAAGAGCTGCAGCATCATCTTGCTGCAGATGGTGTCACTGTGCATCGGTCAACTATACAGCGCACTTTGCACAAATAGAAGCTGTATGGGAGAGTGATGAGAAAGAAGCCGTTTCTGCACGTACGCCACAAATAGAGTTGCCTGAGGTATGAAAAAGCACATTTGGACAAGGCAGCTTCATTTTGGAAACAAAAATTGAGTTGTTTGGTTATAAAAAAAGGCGTTATGCATGGCGTCCAAAAAGAAACAGCATTCCAAGAAAAACACATGCTACCCACTGTAAAATTTGGTGGAGGTTTCATCATGCTTTGGGGCTGTGTGGCCAATGCCGGCATCGGGAATCTTGTTAAAGTTGAGGGTCGCATGGATTCCACTCAGTATCAGCAGATTCTTGAGAATAATGTTCAAGAATCAGTGACGAAGTTGAAGTTACGCCGGGGATGGATATTTCAGCAAGACAATGATCCAAAACACCGCTCCAAATCGACTCAGGCATTCATGCAGAGGAACAATTACAATGTTCTGGAATGGCCATCCCAGTCCCCAGACCTGAATATCATTGAACATCTGTGGGATGATGTGAAGCCGGCTGTCCATGCTCGGCGACGCACTAACTTAACTGAACTTGAATTGTTTGTCCAAAATACCTTTATCCAGGATCCAGGAACTGATTAAAAGCTACAGGAAGCGACGAGAGGCTGTTATCTTTGCAAAAGGAGTATCTACTAAATATTAATGTCACTTTTCTGTTGAGGTGCCCATACTTTTGCACCGGTCAAATTTTGGTTTAATGCATATTGCGCATTTTCTGTTAGTACAATAAACCTCATTTCAATCCTGAAATATTACTGTGTCCATCAGTTATTAGATATATCAAACTGAAATGGCTGCTGCAAACACCAAAATATTTAGAACTAAAAATGATTAAGATTAATAGGGGTGCCCAAACTTTTTCATAGGACTGTATTTGGTTATCCATAAAAACCTATTTCCTATTGGTAAGCTTAGCATCGATTATTTTCTTCCAAGCATCATAGTTAGCAGAGGGCTTTCACTGCTGTCTAAGGGTAAGTTTACACGGAGTAACGTGCCGCGTGATTTGGCACGTATATGCCGTGTGAGACTTTGCGGGCCGTATACGCTTCCATTGATTTCAATGGCAGCCGGGATCGTATACGCGGCGCTAAATCACGGCTGCAAAATAACGCTGCTTATATGATCCCGGATCCCATTGAAATCAATGGGAGCGTATACGGCCCGCAAAGTCTCACACGGCGTATACGTGCCACATCACGTGGCACATTACTCCGTGTGAACTCCCCCTCAGAAAATCCATTTTTGACCAAGTTGTTTGCATTCATTTCCTTCCTATAAATGTATCTTCTCCACTAGGAAAACTAGGCCTGCAGAACATGGATTTCCTAATGATCTGGGTGTAGAAGAAGAAGATATCATTCCTGATGGACAGATAAAGCTCTCAGAACAGCATCCTGCATTCATTGTACCGTCACTGATAAGCCAGCCTGTGGGCAAATTGTTTGTGGAGAAGAATAGTAAGCTAAATTATTACATACATTTTCTTAAAAGAAGGAAAAAATCTGTGCAATTACAAAAATAATGCATGTCAAGGTGAAATATATATGTTTCTAATATTGTTATATAATTGATAATGTTGAAAAAAGACAAAAGTCCATTAAGTCCAATTTATAAGATAGGATAATCCTTTAATAGTCCCACCATGGAGAAATTCAGTATGTTACAGCAGCATGGATAATACAGTAATATATTACAAGAAAGAACACGTAGAAGCTCATAGCAGATAGAAAAATATACCAGGAGTCATAGCAACTAAGAAGAAAAGAAAGACTCAGGATCATTTAGTTCTCTGTGCGGAGTGATCTCTGCTTGGCCTGATGTTGATTATACAGTCTGAACGTGGTTGGGAGGAAGGATCTCCGATAGCTCCTTCTCATACTTGGGGTGAAGCAGTCGGTCACTTACAGTGCTGTCGCGGTCTCATACATGGGGTGGGAGTTGTTCTCCAGCATGGAGCTCACCATGGACAGTATCCTTCTGTACTGGGTCCAGGGGGCTCCCCAGGACAGAGCTGGCCCTTCTAACCAGCCTGTCAATCCTATTTCTGTCCCTGGCTGATATACTGCTCCCCCAGCAGGCCACTCCAAAGAAGATGGCTGATGCTACCACAGAGTTAAAAAAGGCCATAAGAAGTGGCCCCTGGACTCTAAAGGCCTTCAGCCTCCTGAGCAGGTAGAGCCTGCTGAGGCCCTTTCTATAACCCTACCATGTTGATCCAGAGGAAGGCAAACCCCCCCCCCCCCCCCTTCTCCCTCCACAAGGCAGTCACCAATTACCCCAACAGGAAACAATTCTATCCCAATACAAATATGGCAGTTAGAATACATCGCTGGATAAACGTCCCATCCCAAAATTTTATAAGCTGATTTTTTCACTTTCAATAAGGACATCCAAGTTAACAAAAAACAACATCCTATGGCAGACAGTTCCTTAGAATCAATGCTCTTATCAAAGATAACAATGGGTTGCTTTATGGTTTTTTTCAGACGTTACCTATTAGATTATCCCAACAGGGCGTGGCCTAAAAATTTGATTAGGGGAGCTCCTAGACATAATTTTGCTTGGAGCCCATTCCCATCCTAGGTAGAGTCCAGCCTTGTCTCACTTATCCCCATATTCTTCTCCTAACATCATTAGTTGTATTCCCCCATGTTAGTAGTGAGGTTTCTGGCAGTAGCATACATGTACTTTGTCATATCCCTACTAACTGTTCTTAGGCCTAGTTCTCAGTTTTACACTATCTTACCCTCATAAGCTAAAAACTCCTCCAACCGTCTAGACATCTTGCTGAGTTGTTAGTTGCTCGGGATCACTGACAGTGACACATGATGACTACCCCGATCATCACACCAGCAGTCATGTTACTCCAGAGCAAAAGCAGGACTGAAGCGCTCATCACAAGGCCTCCATACTTGAACTTGGCTATCATGAGATCCCAAATAGAACTTGGACTCAAGGCAGCACGGTGGCTCAGTGGTTAGCACTGCCGTCTTGCTGCGCTGGAGTCCTGGGTTTGAATCCTGCCTAAGGCAACATCTGCAAGGAGTTTGTATGTTCTCCCTGTGTTTGCTTGGCAAAGACATACTGATAGTGAAATAAAAAAAACTTGGATTCATTGCTAAGGACAACACTACTCCTGTCTAGTTTTCTTATTCATGAGAAGTCAGTGAAGATACAAGTGTCAGAGGATTATTCCTATGGTCTTATATTTTATATTCTAGGGAAATTTCAAGCTGCAGATCGTTCTGGTATCATCAAAACCGCCGAAAATGTGGATGACTTCCTGGATATTAAACCTACATGGAGCAGTATGGATGTCTCACTCACTGTTCATCGTAGTTTTAGGTACACACCTGTCTGTATCTATCTAGAAGATATTCTGGATCACAGTGCTTTCATTCCTGATCATTTCCCTTCTTTTTAGGATTATTGGGCTGTTCTGCAGTGGGTTCCTATGTGGGTACACAGTGTGGAACATTGTGGTGATTTATGTTCTAGCTGGCAGCCAGTTAACCTCTCTACCTAAGCTGCTTGAAATTTACAAAGATTTGGCCTATCCATCCCAGTGCTTCCTGTATTTCCTCTTGGTCCTCAGCACAGTTTCTGCATTTGACAGGTACATTATGGGATAGATTACAGTGACTTACTCATTTCATTATTTGTACTATATATAATCCAGCAGTTTTCCATGTTCCTAGGATTGACCTGGCAAGTTTTTCAAATGCCTTCCGTGGTCTTATTACATTGGACCCATCTGCCGTGGCGTCATTCCGTAAGTAGAAATCTCTATAGTAAGGGCTTAATACATCTCTGAATCATAAGACTTCACATCCTAAGGTTTTAGGTGTACAGTTCATATTCAGACCTTTGTCTTCATGGTTGCAGACTACAAACAAACTCTGTGTAGTTTTATTTTACAGCTACACACCCTTATTGGGGGATAAAGAAGAGAGTATATGACTGCACAGGTTTGTTAGTAGTCTGTAACACAGACATAGAAACACATAATTGTGCATGAGAGCTGTAGACATTAAATTGTTAGGCATTTTTATTCAAGACAGATTGTGGGGTTTTTTTTTTGTTTTTTTTTTAATGCCTTTGGTTGCAAAAGTAAACACAGTTATTAACCACTTCGGAACCGGCCAGTTTCTGATCCAGGACCAAATTTTTAAAAGTTTTTTTAGAATGTGCAGTTTTGAGGGCTATAATTTTATCATTTGTGTTAATATCTACATCTTTTTTGGTGACGCACAGGGCTTTATTTTTATGTTTTTACTTTTGCACACATTGAAATTTTTTTTTATATCTGGAAAAATATAAATCAAAGTGGGGAAAACTTGTCTGTTTTATACATTTCATTTTCTTTATTTCCTAGCACAAAGTGATACCAAAAAACTATATGAAATAGTTTTTCCTCTCCGTTACAGTAGCTTTTATTTTGTATTGTGTTATTTTGTATTGTGTCTGTAAAGGCTAGTTCACACGGGGGCAAGGAGGCGGATTTTGACAGCAGATTTGGCCTCAAAATCCACCTCCATACAATGGTGGTCTATGGAGACCACTAGCGTTCTTTTTTCTGCTAGCGCCATGTTGCCGCTAGCAGAAAAAAGAAGAGAGCTGCCCTTTCTTCAGGCGGATTCCGCGGCTCGTTGAGCAGCGGCTTCCGTTTGGCTCCCCGCGGCACTCTCGGTGCCAAAATCTGCCCCACTGCCCCAGTTACAGGAGGAATTACTACAGAGCTGATCTGGATCCTGTAGGACCCCAGCAGCTCTAAGAGACTCTGATCCCGGCAGATCACGTGACTGCCAGGTCATAGGGGAGCCGCATCATGGTGGCTTTCATAGCTCTGTATGGGGTACGTCCTTGCAGAATGAGAGCCACTTCTGGACGTAAATAGTCTATGAACAGTCCTGAAGTGGTTAAAGTGGCTCTATCAGCAAAATTATGCTGATAGATCCCCACATATGTGTGAATAGCCTTTTAAAAAGCCATTCAGGCATTGCTAATGTTTTATATTAAACTACCCCCCCATTTTAATATAATATAAAAAAAAAAAATATGATGATCATACCTTATCGTGCACGCTGGGCGGGCATGCATGGTCCTACGTCATCTTTAGCCACGCCTACATCTTCTTTCTTCTTGCAGCGATGTCCTTGGGTCCTGTCTTCCTCGTCTTCTTCTGGCATCAATGCTTGTAATCTGGCGCAGTAGCCTTGCTACTGTTCCCCTGCTACTGCGCCGGCGCGGGATTACAAGCAATGACGCCGGAAGAAGACGAGGAAGACAGGACCTGAGGACATCACTGCAAGAAGAAAGATGATGTAGGCGTGGCTAAAGATGACATCGGACCGAGCATGCCCGCCCACCGTGCACGATAAGCTATGATTATCATATTCTTTTTTAGGGTATTATTTTAAAACGAGGGGGGGGGGGGTAGTTTAATATAACATTAGCAATGCCTGAATGGCCTTTTTAAAGGCTATTCACGCATATGTGGGGGCTCTATCAGCATAATTTTGCCGATAGAGCCCCTTTAAGAATTTAATGTTCCAATGAGTAAACGCAATATTCACAGCACCCTAAATGAATGACTTCACTGTACAGTGATAACAGTAAGGCCACGTTCACATCCGGGTTGGAGACTTGGAGCTGCACTAGTTTATTGTACATTACATTAAAAATTGCAGACAAAAAAGTTTTATATGCAGGGCTTTTTGGGCCAGAATAACAGAACGGATCCCATTATATTCAGTAGTATCTTTTGGCCTTTGTTTGTGTCGACTGCTTTAAACATCCTGCTGTTCCGTTGTTTCCGTTATTCTGCTCCTATAACAGAGCACTGATGTGAACATACCCTAACAAATGCAATCATCAGTATATAGCTACAGATCATTATCTGGTGTCTTCTGATAAACCTATAGACATTAGTAGGTCAATAAATTAAGGTCTCCGCCAGAATATTGGACTGTCCATATGCAGTAAATGTATAGGATTTTGTTTGCTTATGTAGTTTTACCTCTAAATGAAACATTCTCTTTTTCCAGTGTATTTTGTTGCTCTTTTTCTTGCACTAAGTCAGCAAATGACAAGTGACAGGATCAATTTCTACACCCCTCCAACGCAGAACGGCAGCTTATGGTAAGATCTTATTTTTGGCATTGTTGATTCTGTGAACAAGTAAACAATAAAGATGTTCTCATATCTTAACATGTCCATACGGACTTAAAGGGCTTTTCCTAGATTTTAAGAACATGACTACAAGGAAATGCCATGAAACAAAGAATTAATATATTCTCGTTGCAGTCCTGTCCAAATCTTCCCACCCCCAGAAAAGTAATTAAATGGGTCATCAGTACATATCAATTTGTGGGGATCCAAAAGCCAGCGCCCCCACTGATCAGCTATTTGAAAAGGCTGCAGCTTTTGGACGAGTGCCATGGCCTCTTCATTACATAACAAGAACAGCGCCATTCATTTTATTAGGCTTGCTCAGGATCGCAGCTCAGTCTCATTCATTTCAGTTGGACTAAGCTGCAAACATACCATGTACCCCAAAAACGTGACCTCACAATCCTGTGAAGTGAAAATGAAGCTTGCACAAAGACTTTGACCTATTCATATCAGAGGATGACCCTTGACTCTCTGCCGTGGATGTGACATAACTTTTGCAGTTTGTATCACTGCTATCCTGTGATTCAGTGGGGCTAATCCTCACTTCATCTGTGCAAAATCCTCAAGGAATAAGTAATAAAAAAATCGGAACAGAAAAATGTCCAATGTATATGAGTGGGGATAAGGAAACCCCATTTACTTGGGATGTGGATTTTAGGTGAGAAATGTTGTGCGACCTTACCTTAATAGTTGTCTTACTGCTTGTTTCTTTTTTATTCCCAGGCAAGAAAGTACAGAGTCTCAAATCCTTCAACCTTGGGTTGTTGTCAATTTGGTTGTAACTCTGCTAGTTGGCCTTGCCTGGCTATTTTTATCATGCCGACCAGACCTAGATCACAGTGAAGGTACTGTCTCTTAAACTAACTTTCTTATACACAGGGTCACACAGTGGGTTTAAACAATGGGACCCTCGGTAATCAGGGGCCTGAAAATCCCCTAAAGCAAGCGCACTCTATTTACTACTATGGGGCTTTTGTACAGAACAGGACTGGAAGCCTCATAGCAGTGAATGGAATACACTAGCATGCACATGTCATGGGGGACTTTCAAAACCCTGTTCTCTGGACCCCCAGTGCTTGGATGGGGAAAAGGATGCAAAGAGCTGGACATGACAGATCTGATGAAAGGTCCTCTTTCAGACCATCCCATGCTTCCAGCTCTGTAGCAGCAGTTTGGGGAGGACAAAGTTTCCCTTTGCAGTTTGACTTTGATTTTGGTGCTGAGAAGTCATTGATCTGTGTAGAAGGTATGGAATATTAATTGCACACCAGACCTTTTCATCTCCAAAATCAGTCCCTGATCTGGTTCCAAGTCTGGGACCTGGGGGGCACCTATATACATGGTCCCCTCCATTTACTACTGCGAATCACAGTGGAGGCCTTCAGCGATTCCTACAGGGGCTCCATTATGTTACAGCAGATTATAGAAATCCAGCAGTACCTGACTAACCAGACTAAATTCCGTGGTAATGTTTTCTCGTGGTATTAGTTTGTGTTTGTTTCTCTGACTACATTTTTATGTATCTTCTTAGATTCCATTTTTATCCCAGAAGAAGACGACTACCCAGACATGGAGAAGGGGGTGAAAATTGAAGCATGACCTGTGCTCCGATACATAAATTATGCCTTTTTTTTAATACTTTTTTTACACCTACATTTTATACTGTGTTTGTATTATTTTATACTTTTAGAAAAAATTATATATTTTTTCACTTGTACATTCAAAACTGTATATTAAATATTTCTGAAATAAGCTGCTTTTAATATATATATATATACAGTTAATGAAGTTCACCATTGCACTGATTCATATTTGCCAAGATATAAGGGTGTGTTTACACGTTCAGGTTGTCAGATGCAGTTTTTGAAACCATAACCAGATATGGATCATAATGGGGAGCACAAATATAGGGAACAGTTGTTGACCGTCTGCTTCACCCCAAGTGTGAGAAGGAGCGCTATCACAAGTCCTTCCTTCCAACCGCGGTCAGGCTGTATAATCTACATCAGACCAAGCGAAGATCACTCCGCACAGAGAACTAATTATTATGACTATGAAGTCTTCCTTCTTTCTCTTCCGTTCCTTAGCTGCTATGGACTCCTAGTATATCTTCTCTTCTCAGCATATGTGGGTCTACGTCTGTAATATATTACTGTGTATTATCCTGTATCCATATTACTATGCTGCTGTAACATACTGAAATTTCCCCACTGTGGGACTATTAAAGGATTATCTCTTATATTAAATCCACTCCTAGTTTTAGGTTCAAGAACTGCATATGAAAACCTGAACATGTAAACACACCCTAAAAGATATATTAGCATGGATTAGGACAGCATAAATTGTGCTGTGATATTCCAACGTCACCAATCAATGTTCTGAATGTAGAGTAGTAGTCCTTAAATAAAGGGGGGGAGGTCCAAGACCCAGGACCCCTACTGATCAGCCAGAGTGCTGTGACCCCTTCTCTGTTTACATTGCACTCAGTCTGAGCCATGCAATGTAAATACGATCTCTCCCATAGAAGTTGCGCTAGGTTCACACTAACATCATCTCTCTTTACTATGGTCCATTGGAGGACTTGAACATCAGAGAGACGGATCTCTAAAATAGCACTAACACACAGAGTGTGCTCTGGGTTCTGTCAGATGTCCGATGTTTTAAAACCGAAACCCAGGACATAAACACTATAGGCAATAAGAATAAGCACACCAGACATAAGGAGTAGAGATGAGCGAACACTGTTCGGATCAGCCGATCCGAACAGCACACTCCCATAGAAATGAATGGAAGCACCTGCGACGCTGACTTTGCCAGTGGCGGCCGGCTTCACAGATGCTTCCATTCATTTCTATGGGAGCGTGCTGTTCAGATCGACTGATCCGAACAGTACTCGCTCATCTCTAATAAGGAGCAGAGCGGGCGGCCAACATTGACGAAAACCGCACATAAGAACATGACATATACAGTTATTATACATGGTTTGGCTTTTTTCTTTTTTACCACTGGACGTTCAATTTAGTTATATTTCAGATTTAATCAATAGTAACAATTTTCAGCACATTTACAACAATCTTTGGATCACATTTACTTTCCAGATCAAGCATGCATGCATAAAAATAAAGCTTGGATTTTCCATACATAGGCTATGACTACACTATAATACAGGTAAAATAAAACAAGAAACATCATATTACAAACAAGAATATATTTTAGAAGTAGCTAAATGACACTTTGTGTTTCAATGCTTATAGGTATAAGGCACAAAAGGACTAGTGGTTTCCCTTCAATTCAACCAAGGACATGAATTCACTTTGGTATCACATTTCACATTCATTTATCCAGTTTATGAGTAGAATTACTGTGTAAAAGTTTTAGGCAGGTGTTGCAAAGTTAGAATGCATTAAAAAAAAATGTTAATTTTATTAATTGACAAACTAAGCTAAAGTGATTCAACAAAGCAGAAATCTAGGTCACATCAATATTTGGCGTGACCGCCCTTTGCCTTCAAAACAACTTCAATTCTTCTATATACTTACACACAGGAACTTGGCAAGTAGTTTGTTCCAAGTATCTGTAGACGTAGGCTTGCTCCACTCCTTCTGTCTCTTCATGTAATCCCAGACAGAGTCGATCATGTGAAGATCAGGGCTCTGTGGGGGCCGTATTATCACTTCCAGGAATCCTTTAAATATTGATTTGATTTAGATTTAAATTTAGTTCATTCACTTTGCAATTTGTGAATTGACAAAATTAACCATAATCACTTCTATTTCCAAAAGCATTTTTACTTTGTTGCATTTTTCCCCTCCAAATCTGCCTAAAACTTTTGCACATTATTGTAGGTCATCAATATATGTAACTCAGAAAGCCCTTTTAGGCTAAGGACACAGCTAAAATGCAGGGGGAAATGGAATCCCTTTTCACTGCTTTGCTGCATTCTGCTTTTTTGCCTACACCCTTGTAAGTCAATGTGGAAAGAACAGGTGTGGATGAAATCTCATTCACTTTGCTGGGACTGTGAAACACACCTTTTTTTTTTGCACTGCGTTTCTGCAACACCTTGGAAGGTTTTGCCATTGAAGGGCGTCTATTATTGGGATTTTACATTTTTATCTAGACCTATCTTCATGTAGCCTTTAGGCTATTGTAGGCATACCCTTTTGTTTCTTGATCGTTGTAGCCATTTTCACGAAAAACACGTTTTCTTCTTATCCAAATCAGTCTTCTGGGAGTTATAGAGGCCTTCCCTCTGTGTACACCCACATAATCACACTGGACCTGCATCACCGCCCCCTTCTTGCTTGCTGTTCACTCCTACTCCTCTTCTTTCCTTCCTTTTCCCGTTGGCACAAATGAAATCTTGCGCATGTACTGTATGCTCCGCCACTTATGCTTAGACATGAAGCTTACAGCGCATGCGCCATTGCTTGAATTTCATCCTCAGGGTAAGTTCACACGGAGATTTTTGGTCAGGATTTTGAAGCCATATCAGCCTCAAAATCCTGACCAAAAAGCCGTCTCCCATTGAAATCAATAGGAACCGCTCAGGTCTTTTTTCCAGGAGCCGTTTCTTCCGGATCCTGGAAAAAAGCGAAGTGCCTTGCGATTTGGCATGAAGACACTCCCTCCTCTGGACTAGGCCGATTCATTGGGCCTAATCCGGAGCGGAGTGCATGGTTGGATGCCAGCGCAGTGCACCGGCTTTCAGTCGCAGCTATCTGGTTTTTGGTTTGGAATCGTTCCGGATCAAAAAACCCCATCTGCACTTACCCTTAGATGAGCGCCTGCGCAGTACACTGACGGGACAAGGAAGTAAAGAAGAGAAGGAGTGAACAGTAAGCAATAAGGGGGCAGCAATGCAGGTCCAGGCTGATGATGTGGGAGCGCTCGGAGCATGTGGAATGCCCCCTGTGCTTCCAGAAGACTGATTTTCATAAGAAAATAACAAGTTTTTCATGAAAACAGCTGCAACGATCATGAAACAAAAGATATGTCTACAATAGTTTTTCTAAAGGCTACATGAAGATAAGCTTAATTAAAAATATAAAATCTTCATGATCGACTCCCTTCAAAGACACTTATTCCCTATCCACAGGATAGGTAATGTCAGATTGCTGGGAACAACCAGCGATCAGAAGAATGAGGGATATAAAGTCCCTCATGCATACCTCCTATGCGTGAATGGAGCTAAAGTGCACTCCTTGACCTGTGATCCTTTCAGTGCTATGGGGCTTCTGTTCCATCCTATCTACCCCATAGCAGTGTGACCTAAGTTTCTTACATGGCTGTCGCTAAAACTGATGAAGGTCTATGAGTGATTCAGCCCTTCAATGAATCTTTGTTGTGTGCATAAGGCCTTACTATGGAGAAGGTAAGATGTTCTAAAGCAGGGCAATTCCTTTAACGGAATAAAGCAATTGCTGATACAGAAATATGCAGTCAGGACACTGTATGTAGTTATCAATGGACGTAGATCCTGAGATCTGTATATAGTACAGGGAGAATAATGGAAATATTTAGTTGTTGTTTTTTTTTTTTTTAACGTTAAAAAGAAAAAAAAAAATAGAAAAAAAGCTGAGTATGGGTGTCATGTTGTTGGGAGACATCTGCCAAGCTTGTCAATATGGGAAATGTCATGTAAATGCTCATTCATTAAAGGGGTTGTCCCATCACAAGGATCCTATCTATACTGCTAGTTTATGTTGATATAAGACGGGGGTGGGAATAGGGGGAGGGGCTGAGTGCTGGGAGCAGCTCTGAGCTGTGTATGTCTCTTTCACAGACAAGTAACGGAGCTCCTCAGATAGGGGAGGGGAAGGTGAGAGCTCCGGGATTTCTGAGCTCTTATCAGTCGGTTTAATTGAATTTGGCTGATAAAGGCTGAGATAGGGAGTCTGGTACCTCTGTATGTATTACAAACTGACTCAAATCCAGCTCTTCTACATCAGCTTCATACTGTGGTAATTCATTTACAACCAATCCCTCATTACTGACTGCAAACATAGCAGATAGCAGAGCAAGTGAAATCCCGCTCACCAATGTGCTGAGAAAACCAGGAAGTGAAGAGAGCACACAGCATGCAGGTTGGTGAACAAGCGTGATGGGAATACCCTTTAAAGAGGACCTTTCACCACTTTTGGGCACATGCAGTGTTATATACTGCTGGAAAGCTGACAGTGCGCTGAGTTCAGCGCACTGTCGGCTTTCCCGATCTGTGCCCGGTGTAAAGAGCTTACGGTGCCGGTACCGTAGTGCTCTATGGTCAGAAGGGCGTTTCTGACAGCCAGAGACGTCCTTCTGCCTCGCGGCGCCAATCGCGCTGTACTGTGGAGCGGGGAGGAACTCCCCCCTCCCGCTCCTAATAATACTCGTCTATGGACGAGCGCTGTGAGCAGAGGGAGGGGGCGTTCCTCCCCGCTCCACAGCACAGCGTGATTGGCGCCGTGAGGAAGAAGGACGTCTCTGGCTAATGGTCAGAAACGCCCTTCTGACCATAGAGCACTACGGTACCGGCACCGTAAGCTCTTTACACCGGGCACAGATCGGGAAAGCCGACAGTGCGCTGAATTCAGCGCACTGTCAGCTTTCCAGCAGTATATAAAACTGCATGTGCCCAAAAGTGGTGAAAGGTCCTCTTTAACTAGAGCATTATATTGTCAAACTGGGATCCCTTGATTTCAGTTGATGTAGGTTAGAGCTGAGCTAATATTTTAGCGAACATAGAGAGTAGAAATCAAAGCAAAAAAGGGGACAATTTACAAGGTTAAAATAAAACACATATCCCCTTTTAAGTAATGAAAATCCCCTCTGAGTATTAGATCTCATTCCAGCAAGACTCAAACGGGTATTCTGGTATCTGGATATTGATGGCTGAAATACTCTGCACCGCTGTTACTACATAGAGACATGCAGGTAGACACACTAAGGTAAACAGAAATCGCACAGTCCCTGCAACCCATCCCAACATCTGACTGGTGGGGGTGCTGAGAGGCGGACCCCACCAATAGAATGGTGGTCTATTCTAAGGAAAGTCTATCAATATCATAATCCAAGAAAACCCCTTTAAAAAGTCATTCAGTGAAAATTATTATTTAGCAGCGTACTGTGGATTTTTCCACTAAAATCACATTCTCATGACGCTGCCTTTTCTCCTTCATAACACCATAGAGTCTGGACTGAATAATATAGTTCAATCTGCCAACTGTATAAAGCCTTCTTGTATGGGACCCTATAATATCATGTGGCCCCATGAGGAAGTCAATTTCCCAGCCAATGGGAATGGAATCAGAACCTGCTTATGTCAACAACTCATTATATAAAAAAAAAAAAAAAATCATGCCATGCAGGAAAGCTGAAAACTTCATAAAGCTACATCTACCAGCGATAACAAGCACTGGGACAGAGGAGCCACCAACCAGACCTATAACCTTATATATCCACTAGAATGAAATGTATCAGAAAGATGACAACTGCTGTGTCCTAAAAAAATTTTGGTTACCAAAATCTATGCTCTAAAATGTGTCCTCTGTTGTATCCGGCCTGTCAGGTTGTCTTATTTCTGTAGATGGTTGACAATTTACAGATTACCCTAAAGAAAGTGAATGCTATATGGACATCTGTGATAACATTGGTATTTCGGATACTACTTTACATGTCTGATGGTCACTGCTTATTAGTGGCTCTCCATCCTGCATACACGAGAAGGCAAAGACTCCATCTATGAGGGTTATATGCCAGAGTCTGGCATATGAACAGATTGTAAGATGGAATACCCCTTTAAATCTTGCGATGGGAGTCAGAACGTGTAGAGTTTAAGATTATACATCAGCTCATAGAACACAGGACTACAAAAACTAGAGAGACTTGATGTCAAACCCAGCTTCCGTCATCTCTATTCCTAGATTCATAGGGATCTACATCTATAGTGACAAATCGCATCAATCAGAGGTAGAGAAAATGAGTTCACATAAAAAAATTGTATTGTCCCTTGAAGCCCAACTGTACCCAAAATCCTAAAAAGTTGGTTCAACTTTACTATCTACTTTCTCTGTTCTCGAGGAAGAGGATAACTGGGATTCACTAAAGTAAAACTTTCGATGGGCACCTTTAAGAACTACTGTACGTATACCTTCCTGGTAATTTATTATTGCAGTAATATATAGAATATATATCTTGGCTAGAAAACATTTTTCAAACAGGGTTTTATTAAAATTTCTGCTCGTGTTTTCTTCCGCAGCCTTCACTCGCTCATACAATTCAAGCTGCTCTTCCCCCTTCTCATAGAGATCTGTCTGATTAGCTGCCTGACGGTTCGTTGTGTGACCGTTATCCCTGTTCACAAACACTTATTTGAGCTAAAATCTTATTCATTTGATAACCCTCAAATAAAAAAAACAGCAGAATTTTTAAAAATAAAACCCTATTTGCAAAATATTTTTTAACCAATAATAGATAAACTGCAATTCTAATAATAAAAGTTACCTTACAAAGGTGTAGGTAGCCTCTAATAGCTGTCACTTGCCAACTGTCAGCCATTTCTCCCCGCCTACATACACAGGCACCCTCAGTATAACCAAGTATATTTGTATTGTTAATAGAGAGGCGGCACCTCTGGAGACAGATTATCTCTCCTTTATGGAGACCTTTCGTCTCCTCTCAGCCAGGGGTGAACCTAGCTTTTATGCCGCCTGAGGCGGACGACAGAAAGCCACTCCCACCCCCCCCCCGGGAGGAGGGAGCGGAGCGGACGGGGCGGCGTTAGCAGGCAGGGAGAGGACCTGCTCCACAGGGCCTCCCCAATCCACCGCTCACTTCCCGTGCCGGGCTGCCGAGACGGTGACGCTAAGCCAGTCCAGGACAGCTTGTCCTGGACTGGCTTAGGTCAGCAAAAATGCCGCCCCCCCTTCCCGGGGGCCCAGCATAGCGCTGTCAGCCAAGTTACACGCCGCTGCAAAGCGGACAGTGCACCAAAAACAAATCTTGCACAGGGGCCCTCTGCTCGCCACACCAATGTTTAGTATTCCTCAATATCGCAATGAAATTGTAATTGTGGTCACATTGTACTGAGGATGGGTCCCCAAGTCTAGATGGATGGCTCAATTGTAAGCCCATATATGAGTATTTACCTGCTCACATGAACACAGTCGCACTCCAGGCTGGGGCTGCCAATGCCATCACTTATAAGTAAGTGAACCGCTATTTATAGGCTACATTTCATTGGCTGCAGAGTTTGGAACTTCATTCAACCCTTTGTAAGGACCTGATCTGGGATTTATATGATTATTCATCTATGTACTCCCTCCCTGTATGTATGTATGTGTATATATATATATGGGTTATCCACTTTATAATATTGATGGGCCTATCCTTAGGAGATCTGCAAAGTTTAAACACTACCAGAAGCCTCACTGTCTAGAAGCTTCTGATCTGCGGGGATCACGGTTGTCAGGGCCTCACATATCAAATATTGATGATCTATCCTAAGGATATGTTATCAATATTAGAAAGTGAAAAAGCCCTTTGAGCGCTCTTTGAGCCATTGAGATATGCTCAATATGTGTATAAAATGGGTAAGACATAAAACCTTTGCTTCCTCTGCTTTTACTCTAAAACTTTTCTTCCAAGTAATATGTCCTTGTTCCTATAGTACATGCTATAGGTACAAGTCTAGGATAAACATGCAATGCAATGATGGACTGACCAGTGCTTCACGTGATCACCGCACTAATGTAGGATTCATCATCTACATTACATTAAAATACCTGATTGTTTATGTTTGGCTTCTTATACAAAACAGCAATATGTAGCACGAAAATAAAAAAAGGATCTTTGCCATACAAAATGAGCTAAATCATACTAGTAAAAATAATACTTCTCGAGTGATAAAGTCAATGGCGCAAAACGGTCAGCAACACAATGTTCACAAAACAATCAAACTCCTATACTGATGGCAGGAAGGGCCGAAGCGGCTATTAGTGTCAATTCTGTGCACGACTTACCAATTCTCCGCAGTTTATAAGTGCAATATCTGTATATTCACATTATGCTCTCTGAGCATAAACCAAAAAATACACACGTGTATATATAATTCTAGAAAAGGAAACTGCCAGAAACTGAAGTCCTTACACTGCTCACTAATACGATATGTAAGGCAATAAAGGATATTCCTTTCGTGTAGTAAACTGTATTAAAGAAATGTCCATTCTTTAGCTTCATCTGTAGCTTTGTAGGGGTATTTCTTCAGGATCACTGGAAGGGACACAATTGAACTGTGCTTCCGATGTTGTGCCAGAGAGGGCAGCAGCGAGGGTATAGAGTCATGTGTCTGCTCCCTTGCCTATGAAATAAGCATATACATAGCATACACTTCATTATACTATATTATCAGGGAAGAGCGTGCAGTCACCCAACTACTGTAGTCATGTAGGACGCGTAACATGTTATACCACAAACGCCTGAAGTCACCAGAACATGGAGAAATATCTACAAGTGACATCTACATATCACGTCTACATATGACATACTATAGCTATATATCACATCTACATATCACATCTACATATGACATACTATAGCCATATATCACATCTACATATCACATCTACATATGACATACTAAATCTAGAGATCACATCTACATATGACATACTATAGCTATATATCACATCTACATGTCACATCTGCATATGACATGCATAATATCTACATAGGATAATCATACAAAACTGTGGCTCAGATTAGAGCAAATGTATACCAGACCAGTGTATATCACTAAATATTACTCATTATTGGGGATCCATTTGTAGTATAGCAGCCAGGCGCCTTCAATGCAGCTTAGTTCCCATTGAAGTCAGTGGGCTGAGCTACAGCGAAGCATCGGGCCGCTATACAGTGGATGGAGCTTTCTGCTTCCGGCCCGGTATTGTTTACAGTACAGGCACCATAGGCGGCTTATAACAGATCATCGGTCCTGGAGGCCGGGTGTCAGCCCACTACCGATCAGGTATTACTGAGGATAGGCCATATAAAATAATTAAGCCTGGACAACCCCTTTAACTATAATGAATTATGCAGTGACGTACCTGCTTGAAGAATGGATGAGACAGCAACATGCCAGCTGATGGTCTAGATAAAAGAAATGGAAGACTGGATTATGGAAATTTGCAGTTTTTTTCAGCTAGCAGGTAAAAGAAATGTCCTGCTCGTTCTTTAGGCAAATTCTGCATGAAACTCCCATTGAAATAAATGGAAGACAGAATGTGAACTGGTTTTTTTGAGGCAGATTTTTATGTGAACATGCCCTTACAAACGCAGGCTGAGAGTCATCTACTGACACTGGCAGGCGGGGCTTCCGCAGCCCCAGCCTGCCAGTGTCCAGAGATAACTCTCAGCCTGCGCTGTGAAGAAGCAGACGGCGGGGATCCCTGGCTGCATCCCGCGATCGACCCATACGTCCATTGCGATCGACCGGTAGATCGCGATCAACGTATTGGGCACCCCTGGACTACACTATTCTGGTCTTTCAGGAACGTGTATCCAAACCCAAGCATGCACACACAGATGTCAAGCACATACTTTATTTTACATACATAGCTGTATAGGTTTAAACACCTTTTTATTAATAGTATACATCCTGGTCACATCATGAACGTGATGTGAACCTAGCCTAACCACAATTAGGACATAAAGGCTGATCTCTGAATTACCTTTTCTCAGGGTCTTGCTGTAGGCAGATTTCCACCAGGTTTTGCAGAGCAGATGAGAACGTTCTTGGAGAAGGAGTTCTCAGTCGCTCACTAGTCATGGTCTGAGTCATGCTTGCAGCGACAACACTCTCTCCGATACCTGAATCCACACCAGATCGTGAGATCTTTAAGGGGGACTCTTCACAGGGAAAGGTGTTTCCATACAGAGGATTCTGTGGTGGACCTTTCAATTTTTGTAGCAGCATCTGATAGTATTGCATAGTAATGAGAAAAAAAAAGTTAAATCTCATAACTGTATAGATAAAACCATCGTAAATATATAAAATTGTAAGGGCCCTTGCACATGAATATATTCTGTCCATGGAAACGGTCCATGTGGGTAGTAGGACCCTGCTGAACTCCATGTGCATAGGCGTCACTGCATTATAGTCAGTTATGTTGTATTGAGCTCCCGAACGACCTGATCGCGACAGTAATGAAGTGACATATCGCTATTACTTCATTACTGTAATGACTGGGCTGGTTGGGAGTTCACTACATCATAACTGACTACTATGCATACGGTCCAGTTCAGACCGGGTCCTACTCGCGGACCGGTTTCCATGGACGGCACTCGATTGTGTGCAAGAGCCCTATAGCTGTTCATACACATTAGATTAATGTCAGTGAATCCAGCCATGTGTGGCAGGATCTACTAATAACCTAACGTGTTTGGGGACAGCGCCACTTCAGGCGACATTGCACCTTGTTACCCTATACCAGGGGTCCTCAAACTTTTTAAACAGTGGGCCGGAGGCAGAGCAGGTCGCACAGACATCGGGAGTGGTGCCCTCCAATAGGTAAAGTGAAGTGCGCTCCATGGCCTGGCCCGAGCTCCCCAGGAGCTTCATTATAAATGCACGCCTGCCGGCGTTGTCGGCGGGGCCAGACAGCAGTGCTTGGCGGGCCGCATGTGGCCCTCGGGCTGCAGTTTGAGGACCCCTGCGCTATACCCACCAGCTTGATAAAAACCATTCTGGGTCTGGAATATCAATCACTACATCGTGAGCAGGTACCAGACCTTATTTTTCATATGTTATTGGGCTGGGGTTATGTTAGTAGTGGGATTTTTTGGAATGTGGACTATGACATGGACACAAGAGTTTCTTACCTGAGTGCGGTGCATGTCCATGAATGGTACACGCCCAGTAGCTAATTCACAGGCAGTGATCCCAAGGCTGTAGATGTCAGACTTCACATTGTATCCGTGGAGGTCCTTAATAACAAGTGATTCATTACTAAGAACATGTAATCTAGGGTTGTAAATGTGCACAGATAGACATTATGTTACTACTGGATTTCTCTGATGTGCAGTAGCTTTAATATGAACGTAAAACAAGCAAGCTAAGAGTTATTCTTACATATTAATCCTACGAGACACAATATCCTGGTTACAATATGGTTACAGAAGTCGTGCTAGAATATCCTGCAGTGCCGCGGGCAATTCCAAGTTTGCAGTGTTGGCCTTGTCTGTAGCAGATGCTTATTTTATGTTCATTGACGGACTATATTCTTGTATTATGTTCTGAAACTATAAAAATCTGTCATATCAGACGTCTGTGCATAACTTTCCAAAGGCCATTCAGTCCGGAGATTTATGGATCTTATCTTATTATTTGACTTCATCTATCATAATTTATTTACAACCTGTCATATCAGAAGTCTCTGAACTTTAGTCACGGTATGAGCTGTAAAAATAACTACCCCTGACCCTGTATAATAATAATCCTGTCTCAATAATAAAAGTAACAAATACATAATACAGCCAGAAACTGTGGAAAAACTGCAGTTCACAGAGGTCATTTTTTATGTGTTTTTGGTCTCAGGTTTTGTGCAGTTTTTCAACATCGTTTGCCTGTAAAACTGCATGCAAATGTTAGGCTACCCTCAGCAATGTACAGTACCAGACATGTGGATTCCTCCATACGATTTTCTTCAGACATGCTGCAGATGTTCACTGTAGATGCCATCTCAGGCTAACTTTATAGGTCCAAGCTCCATCCACATGTTAAAGGACACCACTAGTGACGACTCATAAAGTTTTATGTTTGTGTAATGACAGTCACCTCTATTACAAAATTGTCAGACTACTGTATAAGCAATGCCGCCCCTGCTACCTCTTGTGTCACCCCATCTACCTTATAGATTGTAAGCTCTTGCGAGCAGGGCCCTCAGTCCCATTGTGTGAAATGGCTTTCTTTGTAATGCATCTTTCTGTCTGTATTTGAACCCTACAAATTGTACAGTGTGGCTGAATATGTTGGTGCTATATAAATAAAATGTATTATTATTTATTATATTATTATTAGATCAAACTCTTTCAATGCAAAGGATAAAATCTGCATGTGTGATCCAAGCCTGTGTTCACAGAAACAAGTCCCGTCACGGAGAAGACTCTGTGCATGGGTCATGTTTTCCAGGATTGACTCGGCTGTGTGATGTGAACTCACTGCATAATAGTGAGCTATGATGTCTTGGCCATTCAGGAGCTGACTGCCTTGTAACTCACTAAGTTCAATTCACATAGTCAAGATCAGGCCAAGAGATATGGCCAGCACATGGCTCATCTTCCTCGTGCAGGACTCGGCAGTGTGAATCCAGCCAAAGGATTTGTTCAATACCAAAAACAAAAAAGAAAAAAAATTTTGCACTTTTTTCAATGTATTCATAAGACTACATGTAGTTTTATCCCAAGCTACTGTGGTTTTGGCCATGCAGTTTTACAGGTGCAAAATTCTAAAAAACCTGCACAAAAATTTTAAAAAAACCAAAACTTAAAATCCATATTGATAAGCAGTTTACAAAATTTTAGTTACTTTTATTATTGATACAGATTGCGCCGTGAATAATTCATTTTACAGCTTATACGGTGACTAGAGTCTTCTGATATGACCGGTTATAAAATAATTGGATGAAGTTAAAGTAAAATAAGATAAGATCCATAAATCTTCTGTCTCAAGAACTGGGTGAATGGCCTTTGGAAAATTCACAGGAATAAGTTTTATCTAATTCTTACCAACTACTACTTGTTAGGCCAAGTATTTACTTCAATTGCCCATCTTATCCAATAAGTCATTGAACTGGATATACAACTAGCAGATCTATAAAGCAGACAATATAAAAACTACTAACCTGTCTCAGTAGCTCAGGACTCAACCAAGGAAGCATTGCAGTGCTAAAGTCAGGAAAATCAAATGCCACCTTAGCTTTTTCTCCCCTTCTAACCATATTGTAAAGGTGACCAAGTCCAGACAGCGATACAAGACCTTCTTCTGAGATGAGGATATGACTACCCTTCACGCTCCTAAAAGACAAGAATACAAACATTGCCAAAGGAATTACAATCTATGGATTATAACATTGTAAAAAATTGAGCCATGAAGACAGGGCATGGCCTAAATGGCACGTAAGACAGGTTTAAGAGCTGAGTTCTTGAGCCCCATACTACTAAATCCTAGACTACCAGCCATCTCCCACCTTAACAGCCCAACTGAATTGGTGCCCTGCGTCCGTCTGGCAGGGTTGTTTGGTTGCTGCTGCACAAGAAGACTCGCTCCAAGAGAGATAGGAAAACACATAGAGATGGCAGCACCTTCAACATGGCGGCCCCTCCAACTTGGCAGACCCACTGTGTACTCAGGGCTGAGGCCACTCTGTAAATGCTGCTGCACAGCTGGAGCGGTTTGCAAGGCTCCCTGCAATGCTCACTTCCACCTCAGTTGCTGCAGAAGGGGATCCCCTTGATGAGTACCTCAGTTTGGCCAACACCACTGGCCCTGCATTCCCATGTGGCCAATATGGTGCTGCCTTCTCCTCTCCAAAAATGGCCTCCTGGAAGAATCCATCCATGAAGGAGGTTAAAGGGCATGTGAGCTACGTTGAGGACCAAAACGGATGATTTAGAGAACAGGCTCCATTGGAACAATTTCTGCCTGGCAGTGGTTCCATAGGGGACAGAAGGTTGTGATGCGGTGGAATTCTTTGAGGCTGGTTGTGGAATACTATTTGCAAATACTTATTTTCCTATTTAGGTATTGTACAGGCCCACAGCACTCTCACATGTCTGCCTCCCGCTGGTGCCCATCCCTGTCCTATCCTGATAAAACTTCTACATTTCACTGATCAGGACTGTATTCTCCGCAAAGTTAGAGACCATCCTGGTTTGGAGATTAATGACAGTAGGATTTCCATCCATTCCGATTTTTCATCAGAAGTTCAATGACACAAAGTCAAGTGTTTGGATATCCATTGTAGACTGCATGCCCTAAAAATACGCTACTCTATGAAATACCCAGCGTGACTATGTATTACTGCCATGGGTGCAACTCATTTTACAATGGATGCCTTAACTTGGCTAGTTATGAATAAATGCACACTACAGAATTATGGATAATGTTGCATTATGTCTCTTCTCTCTTAGTCCTTCATGCACTGCGGTACAAGCTGGTAGCTGTGCCGATATATTACTCCCTTTGTTTTGCGTACCCAATCCCTGAGTAATTCAGAGCCCGATTTCTACAATTATCTGATAGCTATACGGTAATGGTGAATAATAGACAGGGCCAAAACGTAGTGAAAACCCGTAACAAAGCTTATTTCAAGGAAAGGATTTCATTATAGTCACAAGGAGAGTACAATGAAGCTGATCAATAAAAACATGGCACCCCAGGTAACTGCCCAACCCTGGGTTTTTCCCTTTCGGCTTCTTCCAAGGCACACAGGCGTGCCTCACATTGCACAACAAATAGATCATTTAAAATGACTAAAAATACACCATAAAAACACATGAGAAATGTTAAAAATTAGGGCTGGGCAATTTATGCCAAATCTAAATTCTCAAATTTCAAGCTAATTGCCGATTCTTGATTTTAATTGCGATTTTCATGTTTGTTGCATGGGGAGGCGTCATATATTTGTTAAAAGCTTCTTCATCCTACCACCCAACTAGATAGATGGGGATCATAGAAGAACTTGCATGTAATTTGTAAAGAGCCAAATTAAGTTGCAAATTGTTGACAGAGAAGTACAGAATTGGATTCAATGATTTCATACCTGCTTTAGCCTAATACTAAACTTCATATTTTTGGTGTGGTCTGTTTTCAGTTAAATAGATTATATTCGATCCTACCTGTGAATATATCCATTCTGGTGCAAATAATTTAACCCTTTTAGTGTTCCATACAAAATGTTTCCTATTAAAACTTCACTCATGCCTTCAGGATAATATGTCTTCACAAGACTGCTAGCGGAACCTAGAAAGAGAAGAATGATTTGCTGTATATATTCATGAATCCTAGGTAGAACAAAAGCTTACACTCACACATTGCTAAAAGCTTCAATGGAGCGCAATTCTTTTCTCTATCACCATCTCCACCTCTTTGAATCCTTCAATGGTGCTGTTCTGACCCTAGTGCACCCCCCACCGCTCCTGAGCAATCATTTCTGTTAGGCTATCTACTGTTTGGTGGGCAGTCCTTGTCTGTCTGATCTAGCCAAGGACCACCCACCTGACAGTACAGAGTATGACTGTGATGAAAATAACTACTCGGGAATGGTGAGAGATGGAGAAAACGTTCTAACTGTGTGAAAATCAGAGGAGCAGCACCTACTGAAGGATGAATTTAGTTAGAGTAGGTGCAGGTGGAGAAAGGACCACCTTAAGGGGGATCCCTTTAAGATGATGATATCTTTCTAACTGTAAGGTTCCTGTGCATGTTACATCAGGATGAACATGCTGAATCCGCACTGGTCTGGAAACTTCATGACTAGTGTATGGTCTGTTTTACTGGCACCCAAGAGAAATGCAAAGCACAATATTTCTGTAACGCTTTTCCTTGGAAAAATTTGTTTTCAGCCAAGGAAATATCTATTTCTGTAAGTCCCCATCCCCGTGAGAACTGCCCTTTACATAAAAATAGAATGGTTATCGTATAATGAGAATAGAAATATCTGCAACTCACCGTATGCCATGAAAGGGTTAATAACCCAAAGCCATGTCCCGACAGTAAAGATTTTCCATGAAATCATAATGTTATGATGCTGAAAAAATGATGACATAAGCGCTTCATTCTGAAAGACAGGAAGAGGTAGATTAGAGTACGGAGTACTTGGGAGCCTTACAAATACCGGGGATGTTTTACCTATGTCAGTCTAGATCCTTTGTGCACTACAGTGGAGATATGTGTATTTATATACTGCCAGATTGGAGGATACATGTACTGGGCCCTGCCTGAAAGATCTTACAATCTATGAGGGGCTCACTTCACATGAAAGGTGCAATTTTAGAGACCAAATTGACCATGTGCCAGAAACAGTGATTCTTTTACACCAGGGATTGGTGTAAATCCATTGATAAAGCCCTCCCACTATGTTATACCTGTAAAAACTTGAGTTGTTCATCTGAACAGTCATCCAGATCTGTGAGCTGTACTGTCACCAGGGTTCCTGTAGGAGTATGTCGAGCGAGGTAGATTGTAGTTAAGTTATTGAATCGTTTTCCTGCAAAATCGATAAAAAGAGGAAGTTAAAGGGGTTGTCCCATCACAAGGATCCTATCTATACTGCTTGTTAATGTGAATATAAGACTTTTCCTAAATACACTGCTTCAGCAAAACTGCTTTGTTTGTCCACTATCTTACTTTATTCAATTCATTGTTGACACAGCCCTTGACTTATCTGCTCAAAAGTCAAGTAATGTAGCTGCCTGCTCTCAGGGGGGAGGGAGGAGGGGCTAAGTGCATGGGAGCGAGCCTGTGTATCTAGCTATTCCTGTGTCTGCACCACGTGACCTAGCTCCCTGATCTCAGATAGGGGAGAGGAGCTGCTTTCATTTCTGAACTAGTCTTCTGTTCTCCCAGTTATCAGGCTAGCTAATTCAATTGTGTTCATTATGGCAGAGACAGGCAGTCTCTGTATGTAACACAGAATGGAGTTGATCCTGCCTGTACATCATAGTCCAATATTGTGCATATAGTGTTTTTTGAGGACCTCCGATGACATCACAGGCCCTTCATCCGCCCCATAGGATCACGCTATGTGGTGGGCGGGGCTAAACGGCAGGCTGCATGTGAAACCCCGCCCACCAAATGACGCAAGAAACCAGGAAGAAAGAAGATTTTACAGCAGTGAAGACTGGTGAGTATGCGACGTGGGAATACCCCTTTAAAGAAAATCTTTCAGAAAACTGCTCGTTTTCTGTCTGTGTCTTTGGAGCATTGCCTAAAATTGGCTAAAAAGTGGTTATAGAACACCATGCAGGAGCATCTTTCTATGTCCATCGCACAATCCCTTTAAGGGGTCAACTTTCTTTTGCTACCTATCCACAAAAAGCACCCCCCTTCCCCCCCGGTTCTTGGGATCGTTGGGGTCTCAGCAGTCGGACCCTCTCCGATCATGTATTTGTCATCTATCCTATGGATAAAGGATAAATACTTTGCATTACAACTGTTTTAAATAGGAGCAGCCTGCACGTAGTCCCTATCCACTACAGCAGCTAATCTATGCAGGGTCTGGGACCCCCCCACCACCAGATCACATACTGATGACCTATCCTGTGGATATGGGATATTTTGGGTCTAGGTAGACGTTGGACTCACATGTATCTGACATGTATGGAACAGTATGTACAGTATACAGTACGGTGTCCATTTCCAAATATGAGAGCTTCATATCCCTTGCAAAACAAGGAGTTCCCCAATGACACATGGTGTAGACTTCTAAAAGGCTAGTCAATACTATGATAACTAAAAAATAATGGGACTTTTCTACGATTAGTTTTTCATATACAACTGTAATATCACACAGTATATATGAGGAGCAAACTCACCAAGTTCCTGTTGAAGTTCATAGTTGTTGAATTCATTGTACCGCACTGGCGTGTCATGTCCTCCCAACACAGGAGGAATCCAGCACTGCGGCAGCTCACCTGCCTACAAATATGAGAAACATGTTAACATTACATATTAATATTACATGTATTCGCAGGACGTTCTTCTTGAATCGTTGCTAAATAGTGGAATATTGCAATAGGTAGCAGGCGATAATTTACTCACCTATCCACGCTCTTGTCTTGCTGCCGCCTCTAGGTGGCGGTGCAAGTTACATCACTACGCTGAAGAACGCCAGGACATTACATCCTGGAGGTGGCAGGAGCATGAATAGGTGAGTAAATTATCACTGGCTACTGACCTAACATATCACTATGTGGGGGTAATATACTTTGTGGGGGAAAAACAGGGGACCATATACTGTATGGGGTCCAATAAAAAGGGGGCCATATATTGTGTGGGAGTCAAAAAGGGAGTCATATGCTGTATGCGGGCCAAAAAACGGGGCATATACTGTGTGGGAGCCATATTATATGTTGGGGCTAGTAAGCCACGCTATGTGACATCACTTCAGCCAGAACATTCACAGTACTCTATAGCTGGGGACCTTCCAGCTAAAGACAGAGCAAACAGCTATAGGGGTCACAGTGGTCACTCTTGCAAATGGGGCCCTCACCACACTACTGTCTCCAGGTATAGGGAATTGAATACTTACCTATTTTTCCCATGAGGCGCTTATGTGACGTCTGGCTGTGCACCTCTTTTAATGTCCTTCTGGCCATTCTGTTTCCCTCCTATGGTATCGCTTGACAGGGTAGCCAGCTGGACAATAGTAGTGGTCCACAGCCAAGTGTCACATCAAAAGAAGTACAGACACTGTACATTACAATATACAGGAGATACACAAACATCTAAGTATTACGTTCTTATTAGTTTCATGTGGTTGGGAATGGGTGCCCACTTCTACAATAGGAACAAGGGACCAGGATACCTTACTGAAATTCCTAATATTGTACTGAATAACAACATAGACGGTTTGCCTCACCCAGTGTGGATAGATACTTGTGGTCGACTCTTTATTTTGGCTTATTGATTTCACAGGTGTCCGTCTCAGGCAGGAACAGTCCTGAAATAACAAGAGGACTTTAGTAAATATACTCTACACCTGTCTTTCTCATAATCTATAAACAATTAACATGATCAAATACTAATTGGTTGCAAAATACAATACAATAAAAAAAAATTGAATTCCTAAACCACATGGGTGATCTTCGATCTGTAAAGATCAGGGCCAACAGTCACACAATTTTAAATAAACAAACTCAGGCTATATTCACACTAGCTTACTTTAGTCCGTTGTTCTGTTCCATCGTAGGATAGGAACAATGGACTAAAAGGTCATCAGAATGATATATACGTGCAAGAGAAGGAAGACATATGGTCTGTTTTTTTTTATATTACAGTGAATGATGACAATGCGGACACTATGTCCTCTGTTTGCATCCATCATTCTATTAGTTTTTCACTTGTTCTGATCCTATGATGGTGTATTATATCCTATGATGGTGTATTATATCCTATGATGGTGTATTATATCCTATGATGCTGTATTATATCCTATGATGGCGTATTATATCCTATGATGGCGTATTATATCCTATGATGGCGTATTATATCCTATGATGGCGTATTATATCCTATGATGGCGTATTATATCCTATGATGGCGTATTATATCCTATGATGGCGTATTATATCCTATGATGGCGTATTATATCCTATGATGGTGTATTATATCCTATGATGGTGTATTAAATCCTATGATGGCGTATTATATCCTACGATGGTGTATTATATCCTACGATGGTGTATTATATCCTACGATGGTGTATTATATCCTATGATCCTAAACCAGTATAAGTGCACTGGGGACAGATTTGCCTACAGACATACAGAGACTGAAAATATCATTCACAGCTCAAGCAGTAATATCGGGTGACTGGAGAGCAGAGAACATGTGGCTGTCTGTGGTCAAATCTGGCATATCAGGTTCCCCCCTGGTGCACTTGCAGGCTGATTTGCATATGCATGAACAGATAATTATTTTTACGTCGCCTCATTGCTCTGTGGCCACAATGGTTTGTTTCTGTTCCTATTATAGGCCCCTACACAGCTCTATTGTTGGTTTAGGAGGTTTTAGAACCAGATCGATTCCCTAAAACTACTTAATTTGTGAATTCCTTAAATCACCAGGTTTTATACGCACACGCACATAACCATATGACAAATACGGGTCCATATGTTACCCTTTATGGATGTGTAAACTGCACCACTGAAGTGTCAACAGCATCAGGTTATTTTCTGCAAGCTAGCATATGGTGCGCAGTATAAAAACAACCTGTTTGTTAAAGAATGAAAAGGTGTTCGTATAGAACTCAAATCAGTGGGGATTTTAGCTAGATAAGATAACAGTGCAGTATTTTGATTGTCTGCACAAGGCTTTACTGATACAGAGTGATCGATTTGGAAAATGAAAGTATTCTTGGTTACCATTGTCAATAATCAAAGTCTGAGGCAGTAAAAAAAAAAAAGTCATATAATTTAAAAGGGTTTTCTGGCCGCAAATGGATTTTTTCATATTGATGACCTATCCACAGTATAGGGTATCAGTATTTGACTCCCAGTTTAATGTCCTCCTCCAGCTACCCCAGTTTAATGCAAAATCTGAAGCAGTAAAAAAAAAAAAAAAAAAAAAAGCATACAATTTAAAGGGTTTTTTCGGTCCCAAATGGAATTCTTCACACTGATGACCTATCTACAGTATGTTGATCTACAGTATGATCTACAGTATAGCTCATCAGTATTTATTTGACCCCCAGTGTAATGCCCTCCTTCAGCTACCTCCACAGCTTAATGCCCTCCTCTAGCTACCACCAAAACTTATTGCCCTCCTCTAGCTACCTCCACGGCTTAATGTCCTCTTCTAGCTACTCCGTTTAATGTCCCCCTCCAGCTGCCCCCACAGTTTAATGTCCCCCGTTTAGTTGCCCCCAGTTTAAACTGGGGCAGCTGGAAGGGAACATTAAACTGTGAGTGTACCAGGGACTTTATACTGTAAGGGCAATTGGAGGGGACATTATAATGTGGGAGCATATAATATTAGAGTAACTGTAGGAGAATTATACTGTGTGGGGAGCACAAGGAGAAATGGGTGGGAATGGGTGGAGATAAATTTGCCATGGCACGCTATGCACACTGCACATTCTGTCCCATATGAGAATGACTGAAAAAGAAAATATTCAATAGTCCAGTCAAAGTCCAGACCAACCCAAGTGAAATACTGTGGGGCGACCTTAAGAGAGCTGTGTATAACTGAATGCCCAAAAACCACTGTCAAGATGAGTGGGCCAAAATAATCCCCCTCACTAAGAGGTGAACTTTGTTTTCCTCATGTCAGTAAATACCGACGTCTGGGATCACTGCTCAGATATTCCTAATGTGGTTGAACTTACCAGACAAGACATTGAATAAACTTATTGAGTGGTGGCTTTTTCATGAGTCCACCCAGAATCCTAAAGAGAAATGAAGAGACTGGTTTAATACAGAATAACGAGAGGAAAATGCATATTGCATTCTAAAGCGTGTAATGTGAACATGACTGGAATACCAGACTGGAATTTTATATTTCTTATTGGGATTGTACAGGAAACACAGGGAGGGATTGTGACAGAAAAAGTTACCGTACCTGACAAAGAGGGCGGGGCAATAAACCGCATAATAACCGAAAGTCGGCTCTATTAATCATCGTGAACTCGCCACATTCGTTATTCTGTTATTTTGCCTCCTTGCCCTCCTGCCTCACACAAAGGATTTGTCACTAACTGTACGCTATACATTGTTCTATTAGACTGAGGCCCCACGTTATGGAAACACAGCTTTTTTTGTTGCAGATTTTAAAGCCAAAGCCAAGAATGGCTACAAAAGGAATCGGAAATATATAAGATGTTCTTATACTTCTACCTACTGTTGGCTTTGACTCAAGAAACTGCAAAAAAATAAAAATGTTGCACAATGTGGAGCCTCAGCCTTAAGTGATTTTTGATTTAGCTCATAATAGCTCGGCCCTACTGACGACATTACCCAGTAATTTCCCTACAACTTTATCAAGAACAGGCGACAGAGACAGATTTCTTCCTCCTGGAGAAGAGCTAATTTGCATAGCAATTCCCAGACTGCATTGCCTATATGATTCCCTATGCCAGCAGAAAGAACGCCACCTAGTTATATGTATCCTATAATCCTTTTGAAAAGGAAGAATTATTCATTCATTAAGGAGGACCCTTCATGGATTTGAGCACATGCGGTGTTATATATCGCTGGAAAGCCAACAGTGTGCTGAATTCAGCGCACTGTTGGCTTTCCCCATCTGTGCTGGTACCGTAGCTCTTCACTTCAGAAGGGCGTTTCTGACAGTCTCTCAGGAACGTCCTTCTGCACAGCAGCGCCTATGGTGCTGTGCTGTGTGAGCGGGGAGGAACACCCCCTCCCTCTGTTCACAGTATACATCCATAGACGAGTATTATCAGCAAGAGAGGGGGGCGTTCCTCACCACTCACACAGTACATCACTATAGGCACTGCTGTGCAGAAGGACGTTCCTGACTGACTGTCAGGAACGCCCTTCTAACTGTGAAGAGCTACGGTATTGGCACCGATAGCTCTTCACCAGGGGCACAGATCGGGAAAGCCAACAGTGCACTGAATTCAGCGCACTGTCGGCTTTCCAGCGGTATATAACACCGCATGTGCCCAAATCCATGAAAGGTCCTCTTTAATAATAAAACTGCAGACAAGACATATTGCATCTTGTTATAATCTTATTTTTCAGTGCTAAATATATTCAGAGCAGCAATGCCTTATTACAAGGTTATTAAAAGGGTTATTTGGGATTTACACATTGATGACCTATCCTGAGGATACATCATAAATATCTAATAAGTCCAACACCCGGGACCCCCAAAAATCAGTTGATTGAAGTGGCAGCAGAACTCCAGTGAGCGCCACTTCCATTTCACAGGCCAGTGGCTTCACACTTGTTCCTCATGTGGCATTTGAGCAGATCAGTCCCATTCAAGTGGAGGGGTTGAACTAATACCAAAGCGAGCATAGCCACTATACAATGTATGGGAGAGCGCTCGGTAAGTGGTGAAGAGTTCACAGCACTCATCTCTTCAAACAGCTTATGGGTGAGGGTGACGGACCCCCCCCCCCCCCCCAGAATACTCCTTTAACAGTAAACAATATGCAATGACAACCCATGACCAGTATAACCAATGTGTACCATAACCTCACAACAACCTAATTTATTTGGCGGGAGGTTTAATCCACCTTATACATGTATACATAGTTAGCAGGTGCAGGAAACATGCTTTAGACTGAGACCACAAGCTATGGTTTTTCTAGCCAGTGTAGATTTAGCAGAAGGCACAAGTATAAGAGATTCCTTTATATTTCCCCTTCCTTTGGAAGCCACTCTTGGCTTTGGCTCAAAACAACTGCAGCAAAATCTGTAACCTGAAATACAAAGTGTAGTCTCAGCCTCCCAGTAAAGTGTAAGGGCATGTTCACATGGATACTTTTAAAGAGGACCATTCTTATCCTCTAGTATAGGAAGTGTTATATACCGCTGCAAAGCTGACAGTGCACTGAATTCAACACTCTTTCAGTCTTGCTAGTATCTACCCTGGGTCCAAACATATTGGTGCCCTTACTTATAGGCTACTGATATTACTGCACTGTCAAAGGGGCCGGCCTTATAGCTGAACGTCATTGCTGGGCAGTGAGGAACTCATAGCCACCCTCCACAATGGTATGCTTCTATAGTCTTGTACTGTAAAGGGGGCCTTTCCAACATGGGAAATACCTTAAACCTACCTACCCCTTATTTCAAAGGGAGTCAGAAAAGGACTTTTTTTAGTGTTTGTAAATGAAGAGTCCGCCCTATCTTGTCATGGTTTTAGCACCCAAAAACAGCACCAAAACTGGGTAATGAGGTTGGTGACATGTTGTAGAAACCATGGATTTCCTGTATTGATTGCACATACCCTACTGGTCAAATGTTCTCTGACACAAGCTGTACAGATAAGCTAGAAGTAGGTGTCAGTCTACCATCTATGATGAGTGCAGTGTCCAGGAGTAATATAGCTGCACTTGTTAATGGATCCCGATAGATCCCAATTAAACAGATTTCTCTCTGTCAAATAACTTCATCCTCCGGCAATATCCTCAACTTGCTACTGTTCCACTTACCACAGAGTCTGATCTGCTTACTACACACCATTGGTGGGAAATTTGAGACTCACATCTCTTCCACTTAGCTCCCTACACTAATGCGTTCCCATCATGGTTAGAAGAAATCCATCCCATCATAGATGTGACATGTGGAGGCAGAACATCCCCAAAGCCACAATCTGACCTGACAGAGTGCTTCCTTCTTAACCCCTGTACCTATCAGATCACCAACTATATGTTGCGACAACTTTTAACGCACAATAAAACTTACTTGCATCTAATATTGTTTGTTTTACTACTGATGATATAAATACTCTTATTAGAATCCGCCATACCATATAATGACTATGGCCAGTGTGTGATCCCTATCTGTCTGTAATGGTACGTCCACATGGTCTGGTGTGTGTGATCCCTGTAAGATTTTTTGCAGAAGAACATTTACAGTGCATACAAAGCTGCAAAAACCGCAGCTCATGACGCGTTTTTTCCGGGGGGTTTTGCTGCAATGTTATCGCACGGTGAGACCCACAGTTATAACCCGCCGCATAGATTGACATGCTGCGGATTTCCAGCCCGCTGCCCCATGTGGATAAGCTTTAGTATAATGTCATTCATTTCTGCTGTCACTGTAATAGGTTTCCATGCTGGAAAACCTGCAGCATATATGCCCTGTGTGAACATACCCATAGAGTCTAGAGATCAGTCCTTGGCATTCTCTAGTGCCTGCTGGAGTTGTACAGGATAGAGAAGACAGTGCAGTGTCTCCGATGTATATTTGTATTGTTCCTTGCCTCTGTCAGCATTGGAAGGAAATTCCTTATGTTACAACTTCCTGTGTTGCTGACCTGATCTGGACTTCTCTATCGCCCAGGGAGACACCATCCAACCCACAGAACTCGGTAGTAGGTTGTCCAATCACGTCCAAGTCGGCCTGTACGTCATCATCATGCGCCAAGTCCTCACAGGATGTGCCCTATTCTGCCAGTACTTTATACCAAACACAACTATTTCTGTGAATTTCACCACTAATATCACTCCATATTACACATATAACATAATAATTGCCTCATGATGCCAATTATTTGTGATTTTTGTAGAGCTTTTGATAAACTACCCTAATTCGTCTTAAGTTTGCCCACAACAAAGATGGAGGCTCCGGCTTCGCTTTTCTCCTTTTTTGAAACAGCTGCTGCAGGGGCTTTTATCTGTATGGTGAGTCGAGCGATAGCTTAGAAGGGAGCGTTTCTATTGGACGAGCGGACAGTGACATCATGAGTGTTGTCTCCCTGGAGAGCTTGGAGGAAGGCCCGCCCCCTGGAGTTGCAAGGAGGGAACCGGAGACCGGGAGCAGCCGGAGAGGTGGCGATGAAGGTCGGTGTTGGATCTTGTTTTACCCTGGGTGCTGGGGAGAGGCCTGTAGTAGGATGATGAGTGTGTGATCCACGTATACATAGATGTAACTCTATAGGTATTTCTATATACATCCCGTACTGTGACCTCTCCTCGTTGGATCATGTCTGTACATCATGTAATACAGACTGCGGCTCCACATCCCTGAGCTTTATCTCTGTGACACTTAGTGGTCTGCGACTGTTATCTCACTAAGCCTGTATTCACATTTTGTTTAGGTGATTTAATGCCGTTTTATAAGCCAAATCCAAGAATGGGTTAAAAAAAAAAAAAAAAAAAAGGCAAACCTTGGTTATATCCCCGTCTCTGCTTTTATGAACAACATCGGATTTTGGCTTAAATATGGACTAATATAATACTAAATATGAAATAAAACCCTGAACGTGTGAAAGCATCCCAATGAAGAAATCTTCTGACCTTGATTCCAATGTTAATTGAGCTCTCGTTATAAGGCCACGTCTCTGTCAGTCCTGATCGATCCCCTGCTGTCAGCTTATTGACCATACCGTAGATCTTCAGCGACTGACGGGACGCAGTTATAGTAATTAAATAGGTTTTCCAAGAGTTACAAATTATTGATGATGTGTCCTTAGAGTAGGTCATCAGTATCCGATCGGTGGGGGGCTGAGACCCCAGAAAACAGCTGCTCAAAGTGTTCATTCCTCACATGGCCTATTGCAGCTCAGTCTCATTCAAGCGAATGGGGCTAAACTGGCAGGCACAGGTACTACACAATGTACAGCTCTGTGCTTGGACTCACCGAACTCTGCCGTCTTTTTAAACAGCCGATCAATGGGGTCCCAGGTTTCAGACGCCGACCGATTAGATACTGATGATCAATCCCAAGGACGGGTCATGAATATTTAACTCTTGTACCGCTCCTTTAAGGTCACTTTGTGGATTTCTGACTGTTGAGTTCTGATGTAATGCATGTTCAGGGGCCTAATACAAAGATAGACGTCAGTTGTTCCATATCCATTCAATTATTTTGTGTTCCATGCAGAATGTTTTGTTTTACTTTGTATCCATTATGGTTGTTCAGATTGTCTATTCGGTCACATGCTAGAATTCTTATTCCTAACGTAGTGAGAGTCCGATTCTTGGTACCCTTTCCAATCACTATTTGAGGGGCCACCCCATTGTTTACTTTTGGTAACAAGAGCTGCGGTGGACAGGACACCATATTTTTCATACAATTAAGTGTATGGGACAACTCAATACTCAGAATAGTCACTATGAAAAAATCAAAAATCATTCTGTGTACATAAGTACAGGCCCTGGAGTGAAGGGGCTGCAGCGATCATATGAGTACCACCAACCCCCCCCTATGTTTAGGAGTTGTCACAGATTGGGTACTTGTATACAACCAGCAGGGGTGGCATGGAAAATGAGAACGCATTGATATTTGTATCTGCACCACCAGTCACCTCCGCTGTTCTGTTTATATCATATCAAACACCATCTGGGAGTGAGGTGACATCATTGCCGCCGCCACTCTGTATACAAGTAGAGCAGGTGACGGTGGCTCAGTGGAGGAACAGAGGCGTGGATTAAGGTAAAGTATCAGTGCAGTGTTATTTTTTTTACACCATTCTAATTCCTGACCTGGGACATCCCCTTTAAGAACTTGGATAACTTCCTTTATCTCCAAGCTCCTGCCAGTCTAGCACAGATTCTCTGTGTGATCCACAATTGATGTGCATACACCAAACCACTGCAGCAATATTGTATTATACAATGTGTAGATATACAAATCTTAGAAGTCATTATCCAAATTGCTTTGATCTACAGAACTGTATTCTGCCTACATCAGCTGGTCTGAATATTTATAAAGACTTCTGGTCTATTTAATAGATTGTTATGGAAAGGGTTAAAAAGCATACACTACCCCTTTTGTATCTCACTTTTTCCAGTGAGACTCGTGATCCTTCGGCTTTGTCTTCTTTTGCCACTTAAATGGTTTGCAGGAGTCCGGCCGGTTCTGGCTTTGTAGTCCCATGGTGTCCATTCAGGTCCCATGTCTAAAGCCTATGAGTTAAAAGATCGTATAAAAAAACTAAATATGTTCATAAAATAAAAATGGATGTCCATCTGTGAAATACAATGATGATAGTAATTGTACAGTCTGGGCTAGATGCCATTGCTGGAGCCGGCTCGCTCAGCTTGAATCATGTGATGGCGCTTTCATTGCTTTTTATTACAAGTGAATGGTAATTGACTCGTGACCTTCCTGTTACTTGACAACTGTAATTTTTCTACTACTCAGTGTATAGAGTCTATCAGCAGTATATGGGTTATAAACCGATCTCAGTACCTTGTAGAAGTGATTCTGCAGTTTCCAAATACACCCCGTTATTCAGCTTTGCACCCTGGTTTCTTGTGAATTGCTGTTTTCTGTTCCTTTGGGTATAAGTAAGAGAGCGCAGGAATCTAGAGTCGAGACCAAAGCAATGTGTGACCTAACTGCGTTTTGGAGGTGTAAATAAAATCCACCCTGTGTGCCCTCCACGTGCCCCAGTCAATGACATTTTCACATGTTTACACCGCCAGTACAATGCTGGAGCAGATCAGAAGGCCATTGTATTGATTCTGATATCGATCTGAATTTGTAGGAACAAACAGTACAGTGCCCTTCACCTTTGTTATTTGTGGTGTAGATCCTTACGTACCCTTCCCATAGAGAAGCAGGGATCTTTCAGGCTGCAGGCTCTGCTGAAGAACTCATCCATATGTGGTAGAGAAGAGGTTGTTATTGGCTTTGTGGTGGAGATGGGACGTGAAGAAAGCCATAAAGATTGCAGAGGACAATAAACATAAAGTCAGCCTGTATACATAATGGTTTAATTATCACAAGGAATTTTTATTAACTTAAAGGGAACCTGTCTAGTCGATTTGGGGCACTAAACCCTTATGGACCTGAGGTTTAGTGTCCCTAATCTCCCTGTTATAATGCTATCCATGGCCGCATTATAAAATAAAGCTTTATTCTTGCCCTGACTCTGTACCCCTCACGCCGGCACAGTTCTTCAGTGAAGCCGGGGGAGTACACCTTGGCTTTAGTGAGCATGCCCTGTACCTCTGGCATTCGTGCAGATTGTACAACCGTAGACAATTTGGGACACTAAACCCCATGTCTATAATAACATGTGGGTGGTTTAATGTCCCAAATCAACCTGACAGGTTCCCTTTAATACTATTATAGTCTCCCACCACTAGAATCTCTTCTATACCCCTATATGCTGCTATAGGGGCAATGCTGCTGCCAAAAAACAACTTTATTCTTTATGCAAATGAGTTGTTCGGTGCACACATGATGTACTTGTTTTCGCCTTTGGTCCTGTCACATGTGATTCTCTGTCGCCTTGGCACTTTGACCCCAAATATTTGCCCCTATGTTTGGAAGGACATACTTTCTCCTGATAGATGTCATTGGAAAAATGAGCGCCTTGTTGGAGTATTAGGCCCCATGCACACAACCAAGTCTGAGGAGGGGTTGATTTTTACCGTGACATGACTCAGATGACACTCTGCGTACCTCACTTCTATGGGGGACTTGGATCCATTGTGCTCTAATGACACCGAGCAGCACAGACCCTCGGACCACATATTCTGTCGTATGCATTAGGCTTTTCTGGAGTTTGCAGCCAACATTACTATTTCTGAGATTTATGGGCCGTAGGTACCTCAGTCCATCCAAAATCCAAAACTGAAATCCAAGTTAATGATAGGTTCTGGTGGATAAGCCACATGAAGTCTATTTATATCCACTAAAGGAATCCTTTAACACCTCCTCACTTGTTAAAGCTTCCAGTGTTGAAAGGAAATTTAAATGACAAGTGGAATGGCTCCCCTCCAAAAATCTGATACTCCTGAGAATATGGGAGATTCTAAATTTTAATTCTAATTTTCCTTTTTGCTTGAAATAGTTCACAGGGTTGTCACAGGGAGAAGCCGTCAGATATACTTGATGTAGTTTCTTGTCCTACAACCTAGCTACGGATCCTTGCTCTGCCCTCAGCATAGTGCCTGAGCGTTATAGGTTACTAGCCTGACAAGCTCCTGCGAGGGTTTCTATATTCGGTTTGTGTATGACCCCTGGCTTGTGCTTTGATGGTCCCTGCTTGTTTGGCCTTACCTGCCTGATTTCTGGCTATCCCTGGCCAGCTGCTATCTATACTCTGAACACCCCGGGTGGTAGCGACCTGCTATTTTCCATACAGCAAACACCAGAACCCTGTATAGGGGTTAAAGGGTGAAGACTAGGGAGGGTATTTAGATATCGCCCTGGGAGTAGCCCAGAGTCAAACCGGTTAAGGTGGCACACTGGGTCCACATCCTCCGCCATTACAGCCTCCTGCTCACCATTATATTCCACTTATTTCTGTCTTAGGTGTGCCTATATAGTTGAATGATGACAAATTGCCATCTTCCTGCCAAAATGTTGGAAATGGCCGACCCGACCTAATCTGCAAAGTGCCGGTTTATCACATACATTCACAAATAGGGTAGAGAATCTTCAAGAAGAAATTCCAATTATTTCTACATCTTCTCCTGTTCCACTTGGATTTTCAGGTGGATATTCGTAAGTGCTGGATTATTGGATGACAGATTATTGTATTATTATTATTGTGTATTATTTCGTGGAAATGACAAATGATATGCAATGGAACAAAGACCAGTTTTGCTATGTCGAGTGCTTTCTTATGTGTTTTAGAGACTTTTTGGCTGTAAAATCCTTAATCTTCTGTGACAAGCTTCTTATGAGACTAGAGTAATTAAGTGGACTTGAAAAGCGATAATCCTCCCCGCCAGTCGCCAAGCCAGGGGCGGCACAGAAAGGAGACTGGCACGCTGCTGGACGAAGCCTTTCTCCAAGCCCTGGTTGGTATACTTGGCAGCAGGAACCCTTTAGGAAGTAAGATGTCCCTGACTTTCCATCATGTTTATTGTCACGCCTGTGTATCTAGTGCTTGGGCCTATGTGTCACTTCACCAAACAGGATGTGCTGCTTGCCATTAGAGCAGCCGCAGCTTATTTCATGCTGTCACGTGGCGAGGGCTTGTTATATTTTGTGCGCTGATCTGCAGGAAGTGGTTAGGGGAGAGCAGGGCACATACGGCATGCACATGTATTGTGCTGGTTGTCATGGCAGATCGCAGGCTCGGTGTAAACCCTTTCTTGTCCCTGGAGTGACATCCGAATACGTCTCATGGAGCTGCAGATCACAACATCCTGGGCATTGAGACATGGTGAGGACTCCTTGTGTGTATCACATTGGATGGTCTGTCCTGATTGTCTTGTATTCTGGGTGTCTTTCTGTATGTAAATGCGGTTCATTTAGATAATGGAGTACACGTCATTAACCCTTTGGTCTGTTTGGAACCGTATGTTATCCTATGTAGCCAAGTAACAGAGCAACACAAGTGATCACTATGTAAATGAGACAGCTCGGCGTGACTGCAGAGCGCTGCGCATGTCCTATTAGGATTCTGATTGTGACAGCCTCCAATACGTGATGGCAGCTGCTATAAGGACACAGCCAAGGGACCAGATGCCTGGAGAGAATACCGCAGCATTAGTACATCATGTCATTCATGGCACAGCCTTACTTACTTCTCTAGCCAAGGGCAGCTGCGGACCCCTCAATACATTTATTATGCTGCAAATAAAAAAAGTACATTTTCTTTTGGCTTTTAGCGTTTTTTTTTTTTGGTCAGTGAAAGTTGAAGTTTGGATGAACTTCTGTTTGGTTTTATGATGTTTGTTCCCTTTATTATAAATGTCATTTTTTCACATATAACTGTGACAATTCCGGCTTTATTACTCTGCTCACCATACTGATATATCTGAGCACATCTATAAAGACTAAGGGCCTGTGCACCCCTCCTTAGTACAGGCACTGCCTGGCAAATTTCTTCTTCGTGATATATGTATGGACTTATTCTGCACTAGTAATGCAAGCGTGCCGATGTTTGTGTTTTGTTGTTTTTTCTCAGCTAGCATTACAAGGTATATTACAAGCCTCATGGATATCTATGACAGCGCCCGGGCGGGGGATATGCAACAGTAGCAGTTGCTACCAGGTCCTGGACCATAAGGTGTCCCCTGAGGTCCTTCTGCTACATAAAATATACCACTATTCTAAACGGCACAAAGTAGATACGGCCCCATTACAGGCTTTGCATGGGCCCAGGGGCGTCAACTTATCCCTCAGTAATAGTTCTGTTAAGTCTTATACAAAAGGGAGCCATAAATCAGCTATGTACATGAACCTTAAAGGGGTTTCTAATTCTTTAAAATTTGTTGGGCTAAATAAAAACAACATAACTTGTCCGTTTTCTCGATCCCATCGTGCTGTTTTCTAATCTTTATTATTGCTATGAATTATAGTGCAAGTCTCCAGAACAAGCCCAGTTATTTTGCACGTTGCAATACAGCCCCATATAACCTCACTACTGGGATACGAAGGTGATGTCCAAACAACATTTATGTCTGAGAATTATATTACAGGGATATTCTGTTACTCTTGACTAATGATTACAGGATTGTGACAGAAGGTCCTGTATATGTGGTAAAGGATTAAAGAGGATACATATATTAACTATACCATATGATGTGAATGATCTTCCTATGGACTAGCCATCTTTCCTTTACAATTGCTCTATTGATGGCTGTATATCTGTTGTTTGGTAAGGAGAACTTTCCAAATATTGCCAATGATTGCACCTAAAAAATATAATATGTTGGGGGCGTTTTGTGCTGGAACGTGCATAAAAAAAATTGTACTAGAGATTTTCTCTAATGTAGTTTACATTCAACATTAATGGATACAACTGGATACAAATGGCTCCAAACACTGATGTCTGTACTGGCAAGTTGGCAACTGATACAGAGTATATGGAGGTCATCTTCTCTTCCAATTCCTTGTGCTGACCCTCAAGATTCTTGAGGAGTTCTGCTTCAGAATCCTTGAGTTTCTGAACTCTCTGAACCTTCATCTCAAACACTTAAGTTTCCATCTCCATTTTCTTCATCTTTGCCTTCAACTGTTTCAAGTTTTGTTAGTTGGCCTTTGTTTGTATTGTCATCCACACCATTGTAAGTCACAGCTGCTAGTCTTCTGCTTCTGCAGTTCTCATAATGTACATTTTTGGTGACATCCTTCAGATCCTGCATGTGAGGTTACCAAAATATAAATAACTAGCCTCTGCCCGCAACTTCATCTGCGTGTTGTTAGCATCGATGATCTGCCTATATTCAGCAAATCGCTTCCGTCGATGGTTTGCCTGCTCCGGCGTTTTGGCAGCTGTCCTGCTGCTCCTGCCCACACGGTGGCGTCAGGGAGTGGGAGGAGCCCCGGCTGTGGAAGCACGCCCTGCTCGTACAGCGGGACATAGGAGTAATGTCTGTGGATGGTCGGACGTAGGCTGCTTCCATCCAAACTCTACAGGCTCCCACAAGAGGAGGAATTGTGTGTGCAGAGCACCCCGATTGGTAGAGCAGGATTCACTCATGAACATTGAATTGTGACCCATGTTTGCAGATTTGGCTCTTCCATTTGGTATGGGGGGCTTGATGCTCCGTTCTAATAATTATAGAGTAGGACCTATCCTGTTATGTGTCATCGAAACAGATCCCCCTTTTGAAATCCATGGTGGACAGAAGTCACTCTGATGAGATTCTGATGTCCTCAGAGTACATTGCGCCAGATAATCGGCCTTACAGTGTTTGTCCTAAACATTTCTATTATTACAGTCCATTATTCTGATCCGTCATTGAATCAGATCAAGGTACTGAAACGCTGACACAATCACTGACTGTGAATGGAGACAGATATAGAGGACGGGTGCTCCATCTACTTCTTCCTCCATTCACAGTAATGTAGAAGATGACCCTGTCTATGACTATATCTTCTGTTAGGGTGTATTTTAAAGGGGTTGTCTGGAGTAAACCCTTTTTTTTAAAATATATAGTATGAGGCCAGGGAAGGTGAAAAAGATAAGAACCCATACTCTCCTGTCCCCAATACTCCAGTGTCTCCCAGCGGGGTCTGGTCCCACTGTTTCAGTGGTTTTTTCCCAGCGTAAATCGCGTGACTCCCAAGGTCAATGAGCGGCCTATGGAAAGGGACACGTCACAGTGTGGCGGGGACTTCGGCCAGAAGAAAACACCAGAGCAGCACTGGAGCATTAGGGACAAGTGACTGTGGGGTTTTATTTGTTTTTTTGTCCCCATTCTCAGAATGTATAGACTATAAATAATATTTGTGGCATAACCTTTAATCTTCTGTATTTGTCACAGGTGCCTATAGAGTACCAGTGGCCTCTCCAGACACGACGATGTTAGTAAATACAGTATTTCTCATAATATAACAATTCTAGAGCATCTTTTATTAGACTCCCGGGTTCCTCTGCTATTCTTTCTATGAATATATTGACAACTGGCTGTTGCCTTCTCCTTGTCAAAGGGGTGTGTCCTACACATTCTGTCACTATCAGCAGTGATTGGACAAAGGTGAGAGACTGACAAGTAGTTGTCCATTTATTTCTACATTTCTAGGAGGAACTACAGAGGAATAATACAACCTAGAATTCCAATAGAAGATGCTCCCGAATTGTTTTATGAGGAATGCCATTATTTCTTAATGCGGATCTGTCAGGAGAGGTGCCGGCTCCTTTAAGCAATGTTTTTGGGTATTTTTTTTATTAGCTTGTTTTTACATGTTGTCTTTCACCTACTTACATAGCTGTTAGTGTAAGTTAACAAAGCGTTTTTTTGCTCCTGACTCCAATTGAAATAAATGGGAAATTGAGAGGTGGGTTCCTCCTCAAAAACTACCTGCAAAAAAAAAAAGTGGTGTTAACATACCCCAACGACGGTATGAAATCGTGGTCAGACATGTAGAGAGCTGGCATTGCTACTATTCTGTAGTTTTGTGTTTGGTCAGACTATTACAACGTAGCTCCATTTGTAGCATAACTGAACTTGCAGACAACTTTTTATTTTTATTTTTTTGACATTATTTGTGTCTATAACAAATTTTGTAAGTTATTTTATTATCAAATTTAGATTTTTGTGAGATTCGGCAATTCTTTGTACATTCCTTTGTTTCTCTATTGAGGGCTATATACAATTGAGATTGGTAAATGTATATACACATGCGCCCGATCCAACATTTTTCAACTCATAATATGTTTTATTGTGCAGAGAAATAACTTTATAGCCCACTAGCCTCTGCCCGCGACTTCGTGTACAGGTTGTTGGAGTTGATGATCCACCTATATTCAGCAAATTGCTGCCGTCAATGGTTTGCCTGCTCCGGCGTTTCGGCAGCTCTTAATCTTTCCTGCTGCTGAACTTGTTCTTCACGCCGTGCCTGTGATTGTTCTGGCATCTCATCAGCTCGCTTGGATGCCATATAATGAGCGTGTTGTTCATGTTGATGATTTCGCCTGCTCTGGCATTTCTTCAGCTGTCAAGCTGTCCTGCTGCTGAACTCATTCCTTGCACTGTGCCTGTGATTGTTCCCGCATCTCAGCGGCTCACTGGGAAGCCATACAATGAGCGTGTTGTTGGCGTTGATGATCCACCTGCTCCGGCGTTTCGGCAGCCGTCAAGCTGGCCTGCCGCTAAACTCGTTCCTTGCACTGTGTGTTTGATTGTTCCAGCATCTCATCAGCTTGATGGGATGCCAAATAATGAGCGTATTGTTGATGTTGATGATCCGCCTGCTCTGACGTTTCGACAGATGTCAAGTTGGCGAGCCGTTGAACTCGTTCCTCGTGCTGTGCCTGTGATTGTTCCGGCATGTCAGCAGCTTGCTGGGACACCATATAATGAGTGTGTTGTTAGTGTCGATGATTCCCCCCCCTTAGCTCCACTTGAGGAGAACTCTTTTGACTTCTGGCTTCCTTCATAGCTGTCGTTGTTCTAGAATTTTGAAACAAATTAGATTTTCTCTTTCCCGGCATGTTTGAAAGTAGCAAACTGCCAAATTGGATTAAAGGTGTTTTCCCATTCAGTGTGTCAGCACTGCCTGGAGCAGATCAGATAATATGCAAATGCATGTACACAATCCATTGATGGTTAGCTGTGTGTTTACATAGAGAAAATAGTCCTGGCTTTATCAGAACTTGAGAGAAGCTGCTGCAGGAGCAGTATAATATAGTATGTGAACATAAATTCATAACAATTGTGAAGCCATGTCATTTACCCGGATATAGAGTAGCCTATGTTTTAACTGAGGTTACAAAGTATGTGCCAAATTTCATCCAAATCCGTTCAGCCATTTTTGCGTGATTGAGGAACAAACATCCAAACACACAAACTTTCACATAATAATATATAATAATAATAATAATAATAATAATAATAATATTATATATAATATTATAGTATATAGAGTGAGTATACAGCTCTCAATAGAGAAGCAAGGGAACAACTAAAGAAATGCAAGATTTCACAGAAAGGAGCCAAAATCTGTTAATGTTAATCTGTTTGTACATTTATTAAACATATAAAATGTATTATTAGGTTACACTCAGCGTATACCCAGCTGGTACTGACCAGAGATGTGATCCACCAACCTCATGTCACATTGTATTTTCCCTAGTCCCGCCTGAACAGATCCCCAGCAGAGCTGATAATCTACAGTGACAAGGCGTCCGTCTATATAGGGCTGATGGGTGCACTTGCAGACAAGCTTTTAAGCAAGACTTTGTTTTTGCACAGTGTATAAAAATCCCATAAGCAGATTATACGTGAAGTTGAACAGATGTCTAATAACATTGCTGAAGGTTTCTATATAGAAACCAACATTGCACAACACAATGCTGTACTCAGTGCCCACGCCCATTATTAACTTCACCTTTCTCATGGCCTTTTGATGGTGCTTGCATATGAAAGTCTACCACAATAGGTAACCAGCCAATGTCTGACCTCCGAGGGAACTTGTTCATATGGAAAATAATTATATTCTGCTATTTTATGTTTTCTTTTCTTAGATGATATGAAGACTGTCAAAGGAAGATAAAGTGAGAAGGGCCTCATCATGATCCAGAAATGCCCTGAACCAGTAGGCAATTCAACAGATATAATCCTGCCCATACAGGCGACTGGAGACATTGTGTTTTACTCTTTGCTACATAAAACTAGACTATTATCGGAGTAGATGCTGATATCAACCTCCGAGAGAGTACCGATAAACTCATGAATATCCACTGCGGAGACTCTGCTCCTGGTAAGTCTAAGAAATAAGAGTTGTATAAGAGATAGATTTAAAAAAAAGTAGGCTTAGTGACCTCTTCACATCTATGTTATCAGAGGATAGGGACCAGCCCTCTTCCGTTATGCAATGGCATGTTAATGTGCTTTATCTACAACCTATAGCAATATGGCCTACATGAGTATGTGAACTTTGCTATGTTTATCAAGTTTTTACTTAACAAGTTATGTTATATAATGTTTTGGCATTGATGAGTTAAAGGGAAGCTGCCATCTCACCTGGTCTATACACTTTACTGAATAATAGTATTACGCTAGGTTCACACTAGCGTTCGGGTCTCCGTTCTGTAGTTTCCGTTTTCTGCATGCAGAAGACGGAAACCTGTCAGATTGGGTCCAGCCGTGAGCGGTGGTGAGCGTTTTATGCTCTCCGCCACGAAACCGGTTTTTTAAAATCGGACACAGAGTACTGCATGTCCGACTCTGTGTCCGGTTTAAAAAAAAAAACGGTTTTGCGGCGGAGAGCATAAAACGCTCACCAGTGCTCACGGACGGACATCTTTCAAACCCATTCAAATGAATGGGTGAGAGAGTTCTGCAGGTTTCCGTATCCTGCCTCTGTTTTGTGCAGGAAACGGAAACCTTCAGAACGGAGACCGGGCGCAGATGTGAACGAGCCCTTACTCATAACTAGTGTTGAGCGAATAGTATTCGTTTGTATACCTCGCTCCCATAGGAATGCGTGTAAGCGGCTGAACACTAAGGGGTTAAGCGCATCAAATATTCACTGCACTTAACCCCTTGGTGTTGGGCCACTTACACGCATTCCTATGGCAGCAAGGTATTCGATTGATTACTATTTGCTCATCAGACGGTATAAGGGCTCTTGACCATAATTGTTTATTTGTAGGAATAAGAAAAGCTAGGTTTTAAGAAAAGATAGGAAATAACTTGCAGATCGCTGATGAGGAGAACAGGGGACTTTCATCCTCCCTTCTGAATGGAAGTGATGGGGAAGCATGATCACCGCTCCATTCATTTCAATGGGAATTCCAATAGTGTGGTACTGTACTTTGGCTATTTCTGATACTCTTATTGAAATGAATAGAGCGGTGCCCGTTCTTCCCAACAACTACTCTATTCAGAGCCCTCCGCTGATCAGGAGAACGGGGCAAAAGTCTCTCTTCATTCCTGATCAGTGAGGATCTGAGCAGTCGGATCGCCACTGATTTGCAAGGCGTTCCCATCCATAGGGTAATAAACTTGATCAGAAAATCATGTTGTGTGCATGATCTCCTATACATCGGCAATTATTACCCGTTATATACAGAGATGTATATACAAACACGAAGAAACATGCAAATATCTTATTTTAATGTTCTCCCCAGATGTCTATCATAATCAAGATGCCCCCGAAGTGGAACTGGTTAACTTGCTAGAAGACCAACTCCCCCAATACAAGTTACGAGTGGACTCCTTGTATCTCTACAATCACCAAGACTGGTTACAACATTCCCCAACACCTCAGAGCCATGGCCTTGGCAGTCTGTCTCCTGTCCTGGCTGAAGAGACTTTCCGTTACATGAGTAAGAGTCATTTTTATTCTTAGCAAACCGTGATGGCATGGGGGATTTTATCCCTCCATCAGTTTCATAATGATATGTGTATGTGATAAGACACCATCATAGTACTTAAGGGTTAGTAGACATTGTTATTGCAAAAAATTTCAATAGTCAGTTTTCATGCCAAAAAATATTATTGAATTTAATGCTGCTGTATTACACTGGGTTTTTTACATAAAAATCTGTGCATAATATGTCCCTGTTCCAGAAAAAAGTGACCGCCTTTAAACCGTGGACTAACAGGATTCATCCCATTATGTAGATGCATTATAAGGCTAGGCCCGCACTAGACTAGGATCTAGTATGATCGCTCCAAGCTAGTCTTGGTTCGATTGTGTCCTATTATTTTGCATATACATACAAGCCATGGATACGTATATAATGTATTACCGCCCCTGCCCTGGTTCTGGCTCTATCTCTTCAGGATAACACTGTATATTCATCTACTACAGCTGACATGTAGATATTTCAAGAATCTTACGCGTCACTTTCTGTCATTGTAACTCAGCCAGCGAGGTGAACACTTGCAGATCCGTGCAACTGGAGCAAAACTCTGCAAGACTCTGTTGGTATTCTTTTAACCCTGTATCTCCTGGGAAGACTAGCCATGTATTATGCTATAACCTCTGTATTTCACATGTTGCATAAATGATCTACAGGGGTAGCTGATAATAAAAGCATATCTGCACACACTGTTATTGATGTTTTGTTCCTCAGAACTGGGTTGGGCTCATTTTTATAGCCTGAGGGAAAGTGTACACTTGTCTGTATATAGGTCTCACCCAGTACCTTACTAGCCACACGGTGCAGAAGGTAGGAGTGCTAGCTCCTCGGGGCTCTAGTATAATGGATACCGAGGATCTGGATTATAACCACAATGAGGACATTCTTAATACGATCAGCCTGCAGGGTGAGTGCCATATGTTTGATATTGATAATGGTTGTAGTCAGGCAAAGGGCCCTGTTTGTACGCATCATATAAGTGCCCCTTTTAATAGATCGGGGGGGGGGGGTTATTCATTCCTGAAAATCCTGACCGGCAACGCTGTATAGACATCCAGTTGGAGTAGACTTACCTGTCCTGCTGTAAGGTTAGCTTTAAGGTTAGTGTCAGGAGGGAATAAGAAATGAATTCTACAGAATAATAAATGGATTCTACTGTTTTGGCTGCAAAAACCTCATTACAATGCCGTGTAACAGCGCCTTGAAACACTGGGGAAAACTCCAATAATTTTTTTTTCATTCCTAAATCTATAATCCGTTATTCATTTTTAAAATTCACCAAACAATTCCCCGATTAGGAATTATTGCAGTAGTATAGTAGGTAACAACCTACGGTATTCCTTTTTCCGGTGATCTTTTCACCCATTACCTCTGGCAGTGTCTCGTAGTTTGAAGCCTTCACGTTTTCTCATTCTCTACTCACTTTCCTTGTTTCCCTTCTTTCTTTTTTTGCTGTCTTTTCTAAGCTTTTGTTGAGCTTCCCTCCTCTTCGTATGATGACTCTTGTAATACAAGTCAAGGAACTCCAGGTAAATGTCTCTTTATGTTATTTGATTTGACCTGAAAGCATGAAGGCAAGGATTTAGTTGGCCATGAGGGATAGTAAGTACAATCTCATTACATCTAGGAGAACATGGATATAGTACGTCACCCAAAGATCACAGATGTCTGTTGTTAAAAGTTATGCAATTAATAAAATATTTCGGTCAAATGTATTACATAGTATACTAATATTTATTGATCTGTAATATATTGTGAACAGAAATCACAAATGTAAAAACTTTTTGTTCTTTACTGAGACCACAGACTTACGGTGACCATACATATTAGGTTATTCTTAGCCAAGCCCGGTAATTCCTCCATCTATGTGTATGGGGCCATTATGAGTTTCTCCAGATACTGGGGAAGACAAGGATCATCCACTTGGATTTTAACTTGCCCAGCCTTATGCTTGCAGGAGAAATGAGTTCTTCTTTCCCAGTAGAAAACCAGCCAAGAGTGTATGGAGGGGGGAGGTTGCGTTTTGGGTTGGGTGAAATGGCTGTGGGCCAGTTGACAGCTGTCCAGGGTGCAATGTCAGCAGTAGCAGTGGCCACATGCAATTTCTTAAGTAGATGGTGGGTACACTAAGAAAAGACACAACTCTAGTGGTCCTAGTGCACATTATCAGAGTGACCTGATATACAGTAGAGACATTACACTACCCTGATGCGTGCAGCTTTGGCAGGTTAGTTGTCCAGGAACTTAACATATGAAACGCATTTTGTTACAGCATGTTAAAAAAAAAATAAGATGCCTGTGCTTACTGCCCATTGCCCTGCTTACTACATAAGTACTTGCACATACTGTGTGGGGCCCGTCTGTAGTGTCTCTCTATACTATTAGCAATATATATATATATATATATATATATATATATATATATATATATATATACAAACACTCTATCTATCTATCTATCTATCCCTGTCTTCTTCATTAGTCTATTTTGTGATAACAGGCGCTCGGGTTCACAGCTCTTGAAGCAACGCCACTTGTTTTCAGGAAACAATGGGGCACGTTTACTAGTGGTATCATCATGGCGTGCATCACATTACCAAAGATGGTGCACAACTCTTGCGAAATACACTACATCAACTAAACTACTAAGGGGTCAGCTTATATGACTTTGTGCAGAAAATTGCGCTGTGTAATTGCACTAATATGTGATCCCATGTACATTAGCTTGTTATGTATACAGTATAGACGTTTCCAGTTTATTAACTGGACAGCACCTTTGAAGAAGCCCTCCAGTATAGTAAGAAAATCCCCACCCTGCTGTGAAACATGCCGCCAAGATGTGCTGAATATGGAGCAGGAACCTATTACGTTTGTCATATGATAGAGAAGGCCTGTGGGAACACCTTTCCCAGCCGTCTGAAGAATACAGGAAGGTGAAAGCTGTTTGCAGAGGGATTATGTTCTGCTTTGTGAATAAGCTAAGAAATATATTGATTCTTAATTGTTTGAGTTTCTCTTTCTTACAATAATATTCCATTCTTTTTAATGTTCCAGTTCTTGGCTCAGAAAGAATCGAGCAGATGACAAGAAGTTACAATGACACAGACATGCTAACACATCTTCTGACGGAGGTAAGTCTTGTTTTATGTTAAGAAAGTAAAGTGACTTGGAGCTACGATGGACAGATCTATTAAGAAGTTACATTACTTTCTTTGCAATGCCCTTACTGGTGCAATCCTTAAAATACATGGTCACATGGTTGTAAGCTCACGCATGTGCTAAGACCAATACGTTTACTAGGTCTTGACATTAAATTAGGGAAGAGAATATATGTATTTGGAAAGAGGCATGACTAATTGAACGTGTTACCGGGATGCCATCGCAATGTTTGTCTGATAACTGGTGGAGGGTAAAGTCCTGAATGGAGGACTCCAATGCACCCCATTATAGTCAGTGGGACTCCATGTGTCACCACTATTTTAGTAGTCCACCTCTCTGTTGCTCTAGTCCTCCAATGGACCCAGAAGAACAGAGAGGCGATGCTAGTGTGAGCCTAGCCTAATCCTTATGATGATCTCTGTATACTTGTGTTTCACTACATGAGGAGGCATACTTTATTCCTGTGTAGTGCCACACTTTATCCTGTTCAAGTTGCAATATACCAGATTATTTTTGTTCAATAAAACTAGAAATACTAAGAATACCTTTTTTCCTTTATATTTAGAGAGACCGAGACCTTGAGTTGGCTGCTCGTATTGGACAGGCCCTTCTGAAAAGGAACCACATCTTGACTGAGCAGAATGAGTCATTGGAGGAGCAGCTGTCTCAAGCCTTAGATCATGTGAGTCTTATTACGTATTGATTCTCATTTCAATACGTGTTACATTGTATCAATAAATAAATTTTTGCCTTCTGCATTTAGTGAAGATTTTTTTTCTATGGTATTAACAACACATAGTTTTTCAGCTTGGGGGTATAAAGTATTTGGTTTGTCTCTTGAAGGGTATGTTCACTTGGAGGAAAAGGTCGGGGAAACTTTTTCCGGCGTGTGAAAATTCCTTGCCGCATCGGCATTCCGTCACGGCATCCCGCTCCCGTGTAGGCCCGAATGAATGGGCCTACACTAGAGCGTGTCTCGAGCCATGGACTCCGTGGATGAATCCGCTGCGGCAAGATGGAGCATACCGCTTCTTTTTTTACCACTACTAGCTAGCAGAAAAAAGAAGCTAGCGGATTTTAAGGCAGATTTCGCGTCAAAAGCCGCTGCCACAAAACTCCATGTGAACATACCCTTAATGTACTCCAGTTAAACCACCATCATCAACCTCTAGAAGTTATTGCTTACTGTTTTCTTTATTTGATCCACTGACTCTCCTCTGCTTCTGTGAAGGCGAATCAGCTTCAGCATGAGCTGTCCAAGAAAGATGACCTGCTTAGGGTGGTTTCTATTGCCTCAGAGGAGAGCGAGACGGATTCCAGCTGTTCTACCCCCCTGCGATCTAATGACTCCTTTACCATCACACATGGGCTGCTGCAGCTGGATAACTTACATGTCAAACTGCGAGAGCTGGAAGAGGAAAATCTTGCTCTACGTTCCCAGGTACAGGTGTGAACATTTATTAAATACCTATTTGGTATTTCTATGTATGTGTGTGTTTTATATATATATATATATATATATATATATATATATATATATATATATAATATATATATACATATACACTCACCGGCCACTTTATTAGGTACACCATGCTAGTAACGGGTTGGACCCCCTTTTGCCTTCAGAACTGCCTCAATTCTTCGTGGCATAGATTCAACAAGGTGCTGGAAGCATTCCTCAGAGATTTTGGTCCATATTGACATGATGGCATCACACAGTTGCCGCAGATTTGTCGGCTGCACATCCCTGATGCGAATCTCCCGTTCCACCACATCCCAAAGATGCTCTATTGGATTGAGATCTGGTGACTGTGGAGGCCATTGGAGTACAGTGAACTCATTGTCATGTTCAAGAAACCAGTCTGAGATGATTCCAGCTTTATGACATGGCGCATTATCCTGCTGAAAGTAGCCATCAGATGTTGGGTACATTGTGGTCATAAAGGGATGGACATGGTCAGCAACAATACTCAGGTAGGCTTTGGCGTTGCAACGATGCTCAATTGGTACCAAGGGGCCCAAAGAGTGCCAAGAAAATATTCCCCACACCATGACACCACCACCACCAGCCTAAACCGTTGATACAAGGCAGGATGGATCCATGCTTTCATGTTGTTGATGCCAAATTCTGACCCTACCATCCAAATGTCGCAGCAGAAATCGAGACTCATCAGACCAGGCAACGTTTTTCCAATCTTCAATTGTCCAATTTCGATGAGCTTGTGCAAATTGTAGCCTCAGTTTTCTGTTCTTAGCTGAAAGGAGTGGCACCCGGTGTGGTCTTCTGCTGCTGTAGCCCATCTGCCTTAAAGTTCGACGTACTGTGCGTTCAGAGATGCTCTTCTGGCTACCTTGGTTGTAACGGGTGGCTATTTGAGTCACTGTTGCCTTTCTATCAGCTCGAACCAGTCTGGCCATTCTCCTCTGACCTCTGGCATCAACAACGCATTTCCGCCCACAGAACTGCCGCTCACTGGATGTTTTTTCTTTTTCGGACCATTCTCTGTAAACCCTAGAGATGGTTGTGCGTGAAAATCCCAGTAGATCAGCAGTTTCTGAAATACTCAGACCAGCCCTTCTGGCACCAACAACCATGCCACGTTCAAAGGCACTCAAATCACCTTTCTTCCCCATACTGATGCTCGGTTTGAACTGCAGGAGATTGTCTTGACCATGTCTACATGCCTAAATGCACTGAGTTGCCGCCATGTGATTGGCTGATTAGAAATTAAGTGTCAACGAGCAGTTGGACAGGTGTACCTAATAAAGTGGCCGGTGAGAGTATGTGTATATATATATATATATATATATATATATATATATATATATTCTCTATCGAGAGGGATATAGTGATATATAGATCTCACAATCACATATTCATCTTGTCATAACTTACAGTGGTTTATTTGATGAAAACTTAAAGTATGACTCCCATTTAGCATAACCTGGGTCTTTCCAGATATATAGACACACCAAAATTGATAACGCCAAACTTTTGCAACTGAATGATAAAATACCAATTCAGATAGTTTCTGCAAAGTATTGTATTTGCTTTTTATCTATGGAATTTTCTTGCCCTTCAGCTTCATCTTTTAGAAAACTTGAAGTGCTTGTTTTCATACTTTAATCCAATGTGGCTATTGTACAATTTCCGTCTATGTATACATATCTACATTCCCCAAAGCAATGACTAATGTTTGTTGTCTTTGACTTCAGGCCTCTCATCTCACAACAGAAACCCTAAGTTATGAAGAAAAAGAGCAGCAACTGGTCATTGACTGTGTGAAGGAAATTCGTAAGTTTTCGTAAAACTGGTTAACATTACACATAGTAATAATAAGACTAATCCAGATTAGCGCAGTTTACTTTCCACTAAGCATGTTTGTGAATGGCATTGTTGTAGTGCAGTGATAGGATTACTGAATCACTGACTGCAGGTGTCGTCCAGCCAAACAATTTCCTAAGGTTTGCCAGCCCTTATTGCATATCGACAAGGATCTTCCATAAATATCCAGTTGCTGACCTCGATCCCTCTATTGCACAGAATCTCGGCTATTCTCGGAAGTCCCATGAAAGTGAATGCAAAGAGCTCTCTGCAGCCATGAGACCATTGTTAAAGGCCCCTGTTGTATCCTCCTTGGGACCCCATCTATCTGATATTTATGGATATAGCCATAAATGTACAGATGGATATACCATTTAAATATATTAAGGAAAAATGTTCCTAAACTTGGAAATCTGATTTGCTGCATAATGTCCTAATAAATCAATTCACAAATCAAGAAAATTCATGTTGGACGAAACAAGTTGTTAGTGAAGGTAAAACGGATTATACAGGATTTTAATATTGGTGACTCATTCTTAGAATAGACCATTAATACTAGATCAGTGGGGTGGGACTGTTGCTCCCCCAGCTGTTGGAAAGGGCTGTGGAACTAGGGCTAGTGTTTCAGCCTCTACATTGTTACACGGCCCCATCTTACATGACGCTGTCGAGTTAGCTACAGTGGTGCAGGGTATTATAGCGTTGCTCCACACCCTTGGGTCCAGTGGGCTCACAATCTAAATTCCCTGTTTCAGACACACACAATAGGGTGCATTTCCTAAGAATTTATTTAACTTATCAGAATATCTTATCTTGTATTACTGTAAATAGTTTTTCCAGGCTTTTGATACTGATATCTATCTTTAGTATAGGTTATATCAGACCTGGGCAATGTGCGGTCCGCGGGCCACATCCAGCCCTCTGACTGCTTCTGTCCGGCCTGCATAGCTAGTGGAAGGTTTTTCAAGGACTTGTGATGATGTCATCACAGCCTATCACCAGGATAGGCTATGACTCATTAGTGGGCGGAGCCACACGGGACTGTGTGCTTGCTGCAAGCTGCCGGCAATGGAGGCTGCTGGATGATAAAGAGAGAAGAGACAGCATGTGTGAGCAAGAGATGTAGGGGGGCAGATATAGGGGGGCATTAAACTGCGGCAGCTGGAGGAGGATCTTAAACCATGGCGGTAGCTGGAGGGCGACATGCCTGCCTCTAGTTGCCCCCAGTTTAATGTCGCCCTCCAGCTGCCACAGTTTAATATCCTCTCTAGTTTCTGCTGGTTTATACTGGGGCACCAGGAGAGGGACTTAATACTGTGGGATATTTTGAGGGAAACGTTATAATGTGGGGGGTATAATGTTAGGGTGACTGTAGGAGGATTTTACTTTGTGGGGCACATGGGAAAATGATTGAGAATGGGTGGAGTCAGAGAAGTGGGTGGAGCTAATTTTGCCGCTGTGCGTATGGCCCTCTAGAACCGTTACAATTTCTCATGTGGCCCCATGGGAAAATTAATTGCCCACCCCTGGGTTATATGCTGGTCTGACACCCGGCACCCCAACCTGCAGAGCCAAAAACTAATGACTCTGTTGCTTGCAAGTTGACCGTGCTGGGTCGCTGCAGTTTAGCTCGTGTTTACTGCTCACTGCTGAGAACAGCTGATCAGTGGGGGTGTCCAGTGTCCTATCCCCATCGACTCCAAGAAAAGGATTTCAATATCAAAAGCACAGCAAAACCCTGTACTCAGAACTAATATATTGGGTTTGTTCTTTCAGTTTCAGTGGATTATTTTTAATTCTTTTTATTTTTTAACCTTTTACATAATTTTCTTTTCACCTTTATTGTAGAACAGAAGAATGTAAATCTATAGAATACCTTACATTACATGCAGTCCTACGTTATCCATAACAGAAATGATCTATGTAACTATTGAATAATCTTTCCAGGGGAATCCAATGCCCATATCGCTAGCCTGACTGACGAATTGTCGAATAAGTCTGACGAGATTGTACACTACCAGGAGGAGATATCCACTATGTTGTCTCAGATTGTTGATCTCCAACATAAGCTGAGGGAGGTATGTATCTCAGTGCGGGTGTAAACAACCTGTAATCCCCAAACTTTTGCTGCGGGTTCGTTCATCTCTACAGAGTGAAGAAGGCAAGATTTTAGGATTACGTTAAAGAGGACCTCTCACCACCAACTTAAATTCTTTGCATTCTTTAATAGACTGGTTAGTTTCAGCACCCAATATGCTAATATGACTATCAGACGGGCAGTCCCAGAGTATCTGCCCCAGTCTAGGACTGCCTATCTGACAAGAGAGAGCCTAATTAGCATATTTCATGGTGAGACGTACTTCACTGATTGCTCAGGAACGGTGGGGGCTAGAGAAATAATTCCAATTGAGCTGGAATCCGTGACTGCCAACTATTGAAGGATGCTAAGAACTGGAGATTGGGGCGGGCGAGGTCCTTTTTGATTTTACTAAATCTATTTAGTATGACTGGCTTGGTTCATAGAATACACTATTTGTATGTATTGAGATTGCCACCATATTAAAAAAAACAGACTCGAAATTTGCATTATTTAAACCACATTAGAAATCGCCATATTGTCTTGTACTTAACAGAGCGCGATAGAAAAAGAAGAGCTGAGAATTCATTTGCAGGCATCCAAAGAAGCTCAGCGGCAGCTGACGGCCGAGGTAAGGGCTCTCTATGTTCTCTGGTTATACACTCATACCAAAACTTCAAGTTCATATTAAGAAAAAAGATTTGCATTAAAATAATATAGGATAAGCTAATACTACTGCATTGTACATAGTATGTGTGCTGTGCAAGTGTAGGGTATACTGTAGATGTGAAGCCTTAGAAGAATAAACATGGGCCCGGTTTATTAAAGAAGTGAATTGGTTTCTCAGGCTGCTATTTCTGCTATCTTTTATTCTAGAATCCATTAATTAACCCTAACTCTGCTTTTCTCAGCTTCATGACTTGCAGGATCGCAATGCAGAATGTCAGGGAATGCTGCAGGAAGCTCAGGATGAATTAAAGATGCTACGTTGTAAAGCTAGCCCCTCAGCGCTCCTCAGACGGCCCCAGTCGTGCAGCGTCTTCCCTGTGGTAAGTAAGGTTGAGAATTGGACCGGAAACAAGTACAATTCTGAACTTCAATGATAAATTTGTGCTTCTTTCTCTATAGGATTCCTTAGCAGCTGAGATTGAGGGTACCATGAGGAGAGAACTGAGCTTGGAAGAAGATTCAAGCTTTGGAGAACGAAAGTAAGATGATCTTTCAATTATATGGACTCCTTTAAACAGGACATTTGAGTGGCTCCTCTGATTCTGGTGCAGCTAGTTTCCGCACCCAATATGCTAATCAGGCTATCTGTCAGGTGGGTGGTCCTGGACTGCAGTAGACGGCTCAAAACAACCCAGCGGACAGTCTAATCAGCAGTCTATGGCTCCAATCTGTCTGGTGGGTGGTCCTGGGCCGCAGCAGACCGCTCGAAACAACCCAGCGGACAGTCTGATCAGCAGTCTATGGCTCCCAGACTGTGGGAGTGGTGTAAACTGCTGGTGCGGACCCAGTGGTCAAGCACAAGAAAGCATTGCCTGATGTGCAGGTCGTCCAATTGAAATCTACGTCTGTACGTTGATGGAACTTTCTTGGTTTTTGTTCTGAGATTTCCTTTGTCAATTTTGCAAAAAACAAAATATGGCATTGCGGCTTTCAGCTATGGAAACAAATTATCATGAAAGTGTTGAGTTATGTTTATCTGTTAGATTTCAGGAAATAAGAGGACATGAAAGAGGAAACAGCTAACAGGCATCATTGAATACAAGTGTGGGCTGTTAGAACTGGGGTGTGAGTCAGGAATTCAATGAGACATGTCATCTGTAATGTACATTTAATCGTTTTAGAACACGACCAATGAGACGATGTGACTTATTGCACTTCAAAATTGGCACAAAATTTGCCCAGCTCTACCTACAATCCTGTAATGTGGGCAGCGAGGACCAAATGGGGGTTATAGTGAACATTTGGCACACAAAAGAGCCTCCTACCAAATTTGCTATACGTCAGCACTCTATGCCTGAAAACTGGGGTAGAGGGATTGATAATCCTTCCCATTATTATATATGATACTACCTCAGCAGTCAACAGACTTCTTTTTTCCTTGCCTATAGAAAGCATCCGAAGCGTGTGTTTGATACTGTGAAAGTAGCCAATGAACTTCGCAGCCGATCATCCTCTACATCTTTGGCAATACCGGGATCGAACCGTTGCGGGGTGGTGATGACGGCGCTGCCTTTTGAATCGCCTGTGAAAGCCGAAGAGAGGAAAACCAGTGTTTGCTCAGCTAAACAAGAAGTTAAGGACAAAGATATAAAGTAAGTAGGAAATAATTACAGAAATTGTCTATGTAGGCAAAACCAGTGCAGTAAAATAGAAGAAAGTGGTGGCGTAGAAAGGTCTGCCAGTCTTTGTGCAGTGTAATCTATGACTTCTTGTGTATACGCTGAATACTGTATGTGACGTTCACACAATATATCTGCTCTCATTTAAAGGAACCATGTGTACAATGCCAGCAATGTGTAGCTATGGTGTGTGTGTGTAAGGAGAAGCTTCCAGTTTTGTTGTTGCCTTTATGTCTATTCGCCATTCTCTAACTGTTTAGTTGCTTATTAACCAAATCCAGAATAAAATTCTATTTTCTGCCCTATAGACATATATTTGTTTGGTTTATAGTCCACCATTTCCAAAATGGACCTGGTAACATACCCTTGGCCTCCTACAATATTACACCAAGAAAAAAAAAAAATCTAAACCGTAAGCATCCCATTACAGTCAATGGGAATTGTTGGGCTTATGTTAGAGCCTGGGTGTAACATCACTTGTATATTCTCTCCTGTATGTAGGATTTTGATTAGAGATGAGCGAACACTGTTCGGATCAGCCGATCCGAACAGCACGCTCCCATAGAAATGAATGGAAGCACCTGGCACGCAGGCTTTGCCGGCGGCTGGCCGCTTAACCCCCCACGTGCCGGCCACTTCCATTCATTTCTATGGGAGCGTGCTGTTCGGAACGGCTGTTCCGAACAGTGTTCGCTCATCTCTAATTTTGATAGTTGGAGATGTTCTAAGACCTACAAAGACCTGTTTTAGATTACTTATACAGAAAGTTTTTGTCATTTATCTACGTCTGTTTTTCCAAGACCTGACATAGCTGCTTTATCTTCTTTTTCAAGGGAACATGCAAAGTCCGAAGTCCCAGATGATGGTTTAGAAACTGCACTACACAGACTGCACCTTCGGCGCCAAAACTACCTAAGCGAGAAGCAATTCTTCAGGGAAGAGTGTGAGCGGAAACTAAAACGTCTTGAGGATGAGAGAGACCATAGCGGTTGCAGCACTCCGACAGGGAGTGTTATGTCTCTGGCAACCCACTTCTCAGATTGTACAGACTTTTCTGCTACCTCTAGTTCCTTGCGCAGTCTGCTACCGGAGAAACTACAGATTGTTAAGCCTCTTGAAGGTAGGTGGCTCAAGTGTGTATGGTTTGTATGTTGTTTTTTTTTAATGTTGACGTATTTCAGGGACTCTAGTAGGTAGACTCTAAAGAGGTTTGCAATTTTTAAGCTATTGATGACCTATTCTCAGATCCTGGGGACCCGACACCCCCGACAATCAGTTTTGATTTGGTAGGTCATCAATATCCTGGATCTAGGAAACCCCGTTAAGTAATTCAGAGGGTCATGATATTGATTCTACTAATTTCACTTGTTATTCTTAGGTGAAGGCTTTGTTAATTGTAAGTGTCCGATCATATCTTATGGTATGTGGAGATTTTCATACTTGTTGCAATGTATTCCTCAGGTTCCCAGACTCTTCATCACTGGCAACAGCTAGCACAGCCCAACCTAGGTACCATTTTGGATCCCCGTCCTGGCGTACTAACTAAAGGCTTTAAACCTCTGCCGGAGGATGCCGAATACCGCTTATGTGATCTGGAAGAGGATGAAAAAGAAGAAGAAGAAGATGAGGATGATGAGGGTGGAATAACTTTTAAAGTTCATGAGAGAAATGTTGATGTGCCAAAATCCTCCTCAAGTATATTCCTGCCACCTATTAGCCTGGCACCAGTCACAACCTCTGGTTAGTGGTTATATATTTTCCACTTCTAGTAGTGTTACGTCTCTTTTAAGAGAGCGTGAGTTGCAGAGTGAATGCATAAATTCCTATGAATCTTGATAAATGAAAGTTTTTTGTTTGTGGACATTACCTGTAATACACTTTCTATAGTGGCTCAAAGAAAGATTATAATCTAACCTCCTTTATATGTACATATGAATTTAGTTTTTGTACTGTGCAAATAACCTAACCTTGCTTTGTCTGCATTACAGCCACAAACCCTGGAAAGTGCCTGGGCAGCACAAATTCAACATTTACCTTCACCACTTGCAGGATACTGCACCCCTCCGACATCACTCAGGTTACCCCCAGGTAAGAGGCAGGTGTGCCTAGCTAAAACTGCACCACATAGGACACAGGCATAATTTGCAGCCAGATTTCAGCCATGAGAAGCAGCGATCTGTGAGAAACATGTTAATCGGCACTCATTTGCATTGACCTAATTGTACACGTCAATTCAAACTGGCCAAGGAATGACCTCTACTGCAATGGTTTCCATGTGCATTGTGATGAGACTCCATCTTCTGTGTCTGGCCAGCCTGAGTCATCATGGGCATTGTAGGCTGCTTTAAATACACAATATCCGAGGGAAAGGAGCCACGATGGTAGACGGCTCATATAAAGCACTTCAACACGACTTGGCGTACACAAACGCCTCTACATTATTCTTTAACCACTTCAGTACTGGGCCGATTTGTGGTCCAGGACCAGGCACATTTTAGGTTTATTTTGTGTGTGCGGTTTTGAGGGCTGTAACATTTTTCTCATACATGTCAGTCAACTAATCTTTGCGTCTTTTTTTCGGGGACACATAGGGCTTTATTTTTATGTTGTTTTTATTTTCGAATGTGTTTTAATTTTTTTTATATCCGGGAAAATATAAACATAATAAGAGGGAAATTGTGTCTGGTTTTCACTTTTCTTTTCTTTTTTATTTAATAGCACAAAGTGCAACTGAAAAACTTTATAAAATAGTTTTTGCTCTCCATTACGGTAACATTTATTTTATATGGAGTCGTTGGGTGTGGAGCTATAACCTTTAATAACATCATTTTATTGGCGTATTATTTTACTTATTTTTTTTAATTATTTTATTTCATTCTTTCTTAACTTTTTAATTTAATTTTTTAATATTTTTTTTTTTTTCAGATGGGTCCCCATAAGGTCATAAGAGACCTTTGGGAACATCTGATCACTTTTTTTTGTACTGGAGGCTGATTTCTCCTGTAACTGGGGCTGGTACATTTAGCCCCGGTTGCAGGAGGAATCCAGCCTCCTGCACGCTGCTACACGGTATACAGAGCTGATCTGGGTCCTGTAGGACCCAGCAGCTCTTGCAAGACGCTACTCTCAGCGGATCAGGTGACCGCCGGGTCAGAGGGTGGCCGCATCATGGCGGCGCCCATAGCCGTGTATACAGCACTCATTGAGCGCTGTATATACAGCGATCGAGAAGGCAGGGATGGGAATAAACCTTCCCTGTCATCTCTCTGGGAGCTCCGGCTGAAGTTACAGCCGGCTCCCAGTGAAAGTAGCTGCACGATCTTGAGCAGCTGCTGTGTTCTGATTGCATGTACAGGTACGTCCTCTCAGAACAAGGCAACCACTATCCGGACGTATATAGTCTATGGGCGTCCGGAAGTGGTTAATAACAACCTCTGCTTAACTACGTAGGTAGGGTGCTTCTTTAATGATTGCTTTATACTGTGGACAGCACATTCATTATTTCTTGTGTTTGCTTTTGACCAGTTCTAAGTACACCTCATCCTCCTTTGGAAGTGGAAGTTCTTGTTCAACCAGCACATATGCAAGCTCTCCTGCCGTTTCTTGTCGTGTGAGCCTTGGAGAATATTTTGGAAAATCATCTGATCCCTCCACAAATAATACTGGTAATTTAACCAAATTACTCAAAGAACAAGGGATATCTGCTAAGGTCAGCAGCTCCTTAGTTCAAGAGAAACCTTCACGTCCACAAAATCTGCTTCTTCCTTCCACACCACCCAATTCTCCTTCCCGTTCACCATGTCCATCTCCTCTGACCTCTGAACTACGAGCAAATCCCTCTGAAAGTTTCCTTGCCGTTTCAAGACCAGCCGAGAGCTTTCTTCAAGAAATGTACGGCTTAAAGTCTGCACGGAGCCAAGCCGATTTAGGGCAAATGAAGTTGAGCTTGGTGGAGCGGTTGAAACGTTTAGGGATTGCAAGAGTAGTAAGTCAACCAAGCACAGGGGAACAAAAGCCAGCATTAAATGATGGGCTGAAACGACAAGAGTCCGCCATGTTTGTGGCAACAAGTAGTAGTCTCTTGGGAGGATTAAGAAGAAACCAGAGTCTTCCTGCTATCATTGGTGGACTTGCTGCACCTGTTTGCACATCTTCTCCAAAAATGAGTAGTTTAAAAGAAGACTGAGCAGGGGACTGAGATGAAATGGACTTTGTTAAATGTCTACTGTGTAAAGAAGGAAATATCGCAAGTTTTAGTTGAGGGTTTGAGCATGTTGTTCAGGAATGAGGAGTAATAAGTCAATGAGAGTCTGAAGGATTTAGAATGTGCTTGAAAGGTCTAAGACATGGAGAAAAGGATGTGGACTTGGTGACATGGTGGTTGATATTGGCTTCTTTTGAAACCATGCAAAATTTTTACCATTTTTTTTTCTTTTTAAGCCAGTTTTGAACTTGAAATGCTTGCTGCCCCTCAAACAGCGGGTTTTATTTGCTGCCATTGAATATTTTCTGCACTAAGGCAGAATGTTGGATGAGGGTTGTACAGCGTACATAGGCATGCGTAGAAGATTGACTCCACTATGTAGTGTGTTGGAGAAATTGAAGCGAGACCTGTTACATAAAGTGTTAATGATTTAATAGGGGAAGTGTATATAATATTGGATATATCTTCAAGCTTTATATATAAGTAATGAATGTAAGACGTCTGCACCAGTTTATTAAATGGAGCCTGTCAATCTGTTTAAAGGAAGTCTGTCACCAGGTATGACCATGTTAAACCAATCCCACCATTGCATTGCTCAAGACTGAATCTAAAGCTTTCCTCTCCTCCCTTTTTTGAGGTTCTGTTCTCAAGTTATTGATCTATTTATAAATTTGCAAATGAATAGTTTGGATCATAAAGGGTGTTAACGCTACTCTAAAAAGCTGATCATCTTCTCAGGAATCCCCCATGACCATCCGCCCGTCTGGCAGGGCAAGTGAGCTGCGCCCAGATATCAATTGGCCTTGTGTTTGCACCGCTGCATTGATATCCAGCACGTGCATGGTACAGTGAAATCTAAAAGCTGTTCTGTTCATGCACCATATGTTGGTATTGTGGCGCCTAAGCAAGAACATAGGACAAAGCTGCGGGCCCTGTCAATCAGAGACAGGAGTGGGGATAGAGGACATACCTGGGCAGGGGGAAGGGGGGTTGCTTATTGAAGTAACATTGTGGTCCTCAGTGCTCCAAACTGCTCATTTGCACAATTTGAATTTAGTAATACATTTCTCAGAAACCGAGCCATGCAAAAAGAAGGGAAAAGAAGCTATAGATTTAGGCTATGGTGGTGTATTGTATATTATTGAGGTCATAATTATTCCATATCGGTTAGTATGAGCCTGAGTAACAGTGGGATTGGATTATTATGGTCGGACTTGATGACAGACTCCCTTTGAGGCCACTAAACCACCAGCACCGCAACATGCAATTAAGGTTTAGCTTTCCAAAGATGCTCCTAACAAAGCTATCCTTTGTAACCATATGTAGTGTACCTACATGTAAAATACTGGAGAGATGAATCCAGTGGCACAGGGCGCATACGTATGGTGATGGTGAAGCAGAGGACACTACTGTACTTCATTGCTCATACACAGTTAAAGATTCCTCACCGCCATATACGTGACCTGTGCTGCTAAATTAATCTCTCTGAAATATATGCTTTGTTTAACTATATAATGGCAAAATGTGCGGTTTTCGACAGGGGTCTTTAGAAAATGAACCCCTACTGCATGACTGTGACCTGACGGCCCCATATCTTGTGAAAGATCTATAAACTTTATGAGCAAATAAACTATGAATATAAGAGTCCGATTACAAAATGTCCCTGAAATCTAAGCAATGGTATTACTTGTCAGGTGATTTGGAGGTTTCCCTATTAATAGGTTGTACGGGATATGCTTACTTTCTGAGCACTTTAGTTTTTATGTATTCTTTGTATTCTCAGTTCAGTATTTAGTTATATCTTAGTCATAAGAGTCCAGATATTAATCCATTTTAATGCACCTCAGTGCTCCAAACACAAGGCCCTTCTATACAGCTTTATGATGGAGTGAATAAATGTTTACTGCCCATGTTAATATGCCAGCGACCATCTGACATGCAGGAGAACACTCTTATGTTGTTTGATCATATCTTAGTGCGCGCATATAAATCCTCATGTTGGCGGCAGCACGTACGCTCATGAGAATGGGATATGTGCTTTCAACAAAATGCAACTGTATCTGGATGAATGATTGGGTTACTGATAGAGATGAGCAAACACTGTTCGGATCAGCCGTTCCGAACAGCACGCTCCCATAGAAATGAATGGAAGCACCTGGCACATACACTTTGCCGGTGCCCGGTCGCTGTGCCAGGTGCTTCCATTCATTTCTATGGGAGCGTGCTGTTCGGAACGGCTGATCCGAACAGTGTTCGCTCATCTCTAGTTACTGATCATCGCTCCCATATAGTATGACTGCCACATGTAAAGAGCAGTTTATTGGGCACCGCTCATCATCCAACGCTGCTCTTACGGGCAAGGAAATCTTAGGGCAGGATCTCTATTCAGGTAAGAAATAGGCGATGTACGTCAAGCATTCTCCACCATTGGCTATGATCTTCTGATAAGGAACCTTGAGGAGCGTTATACCGAAACATGGATCTCTACATAACACATGGTTTTCATACTAAAAAGCACAAACTTTCTAATTTAATAAGGATGATTTTCTGTATAATAAGGAGAACAAAAGGAATATTTATATATCGGATTGGGAATCCTTGCTTTACTAGGTGGTGGCACAATGGGAATGAAGCCTTTCTATGTACAGTAATAACTACCTGGATACGTTTATCTCTACCATTTGTAATCTGTGCAATATATATCAGAAACCCTCCAGTTGTCACTTTGTATAGATATGAGCCAGTCTCCGTGCCATGCTTATGGTTATACTACTGTACCATTCTTGTACCAGCACATGGGTAATTTCTACAATATTGCTTATGAGCGAGTGCATGCAATATATATATAGTTACATTCTGTTTATGTGTTAGTTACTATGTAGCCATGCATAGTGGGGGCAGGTACGGTCTCTGGGGATGTAGATATTTTACATTTTTGTGATCACCGTGCTATAATGGCGTATGAGATCTATATAAAAATGCATTGGGACGTATACATTAAAAAAAAATCTAATCTAGTCTGAACACAGACTTTTTGAACAGTTTCTATGTATTCGGCCTATAGTATTTAGTCTTGATACATGGGCATTATTGTTGCTTCTGAAAATAGTCCTGGGCAATATTCCTGAAGTCGGTTCTCTTGTAAGACCAAGAGTCAATGTGTGTTCATTTTTGCTTTTTATTCAAACCCCCCCCCCCCAATGTATCAACAGTCCAGTTGTTTTTAAACTAGAAATAACACATTTATTATATTTTTTTGTGCCAATGGGTTTTTTTAACTTTTTTATTATTATTATTATTATTTAAGGAAAAAATTGCACTAATAATGAAGCATTACATTTAAAATTCTGCTTTGTTGCTTTCACTTTAATAAGTAGTTAAATTTCACTTTAATAAGAATATAAGACATTTTTTCTATTTAAATTTATAGCCATTTTTATTCCCGGTGCAAATAAACCCTTTAAAGGGATTCTACCATTAAAACCTCTTTTTTTTTGGATAAGACGTCAGAATAGCTTTTGGAAAGGCTATTTGTCTCTTACCTTTTAGATTTGATCTCCGCCGCGCCGTTCCTTAGAAATACAGTTTTTTACCAGTATGTAAATTAGTTCTCTCGCAGTGATGGGGGCGGGCCCCACTGCTGCTCGAGAACACGATCCTGCGACGCCTCTATCTTCGACTGGATCCTCCCCTTCTCTGTCGTCTTCCTCCTGCGTCACCTCCAACGCCTGCGCAGTTGGCTCTGCCAGTGAGACACTAGTAGAGCAGACTGCACATGCCGGCCGGCGGCCATTTTTTGGGGGGGCCGCTCTTGCTTTTGTAGTTCAATGCAGGAGCGGCCTCCCAAAAATGGCCGCTGGCCGGCATTCGCACTCGGCTCTGCTGGTGTTTCACTGGCAGAGCCAACTGCGCAGGCGTCGGAGGTGACACAGGAGGAAGACGACAGCGAAGGGGAGGATCCAGCCAAAGATAGAGGCGTCACAGGATAGTGTTCTCCAGCAGCAGTGGAGACACCCCATCGCATTTCCAGTGCTGGGGCCCGCCCCCATCGCTGCGAGAGAACTAATTTGCATACCGGTAAAAAACGATATTTCTAAGGAACGGCGCAGCGGAGACCACATCTAAAGGTAAGAGACGAATAGCCTTTCTAAAGGCTATTCCAACGTCTTATCCACAAAAAAAGAGATTTTAATGGTAGAATCCCTTTAAACACACATATGTGGCCATCAATCCCATCAATAAATGGCCATGATTACAGGAATTCCTTTGCCGGCCCTGTGGATTACTGTAAATCTAGCGCTAACTATATTTGTTCTTGTTTGTGACCTGTTCATTAGAAGTAACATTGTGCCATTTTCTGCTAGAAATTCCCCTTGACCTTGATGGAAGTTGCAGGATGTATCCACTTGAATGTTTCCTGTTGACAACCTTTAGACAGGCATCAGTGGCTAAAACTGTGACAAGTGATGTTATTTTAGTGCTTTTGTTAATATTAAATATCCCTACAGCTTATAGAATGGCAGATCCACGCGGGTTGGTCTGTTTGTTATGAATCCCAGTATTTCTAGGTCACTGGAAGTCATGGGAATGCTGCAAGCGGGATTGTGGTCATGTCGTGTCTCTAATAAAGACAACCCGTCATCTACTGACTTGTTTAATATAGTAAATACCATACTTGCATTACCTAAAAAATTAACTTTCTTAGATCTGTGTCATACAATTCCTTGATTATTCCTCCTGGAAATGTCTAAATAAATTAAAAGATTGTCTAAGAATTTTTTTCATGGCCTATCCTTGGTATGATCTATAAATATCTGATCATTGCAGGGCTAACAGCAGCGCTCCCCCGCACTGATCAGGTCCATGGAGGACGAAACAGATCTCTCCATACACTATATAATGGCTATGCTCCCAGTGAGATGCAGTGACAGTGCCCGGCCACTATACAGTATACAGAGCTATCTGCTTCTGTCTCCACTGTATAGCACAGGAACCAGATACAAGCCCAAACTGGGCACCAACTGTTGGCCTCCCCACCATTTAGGTATTTGCACCCTGTCGTGGGCAACCCCTTTACCATCTGAATGTTACAATTCTTATTGCCAAAGGGGTATGTCTGTACACAGTGGGATTGTAAGCCCCAAGTATCGGAGTCTGTAGATCCAGTTGCTTCACGTAATGAATTGTAACCCCAAGCTATCAATTTATTTGTACATTTCCAGGAGGAACAACAGAGTGAAGTTATTCCAAGGTGGATACAAATGCAGGTACATCATGAGACATTGCAGGTCCTCTTTAAGCCATATACATTATCTGCTCATGCGTAACTACAAGATCTTTATATATATCCTCAGCTTGTGACCACTGTTATATAAGCGGTTAAAATTTCTAGTGATTTTCGTGCAGCTTTAAAGGTTATTTTTAAATCAATCTCCTATTTCTGTTACGTACAATATCAAAAAGCAACAATGTCATGTAACAATTTTCCTTCAGATTCTTCCCAAGTTTTTAGAGTTCGTGTGAAGTTGCAACTTCGGTTTTATGTCCCGTAATCTTCATCCTGTGTTGCTATGTATACATACTATGACATGACCTAGGGGGCCTAGCAATGGAGAAATAGTCCCGAAAAAAGAAAAAAATCCAGTTATTTATCCTAAAGATTAACAAATCTGTTTTTAAAATCTATTTAATTCCTTGTATTTATGTATATATGCCTTGTTGCACCATTGCTTTAAATATGTTGACTTTATTATATTATATTGTATTCGTTGTTTTTATGTTATCACCAATAAACATTTTCGATCTTTGTACTTTTTAACAGACTTAAGCTGATTTTTTATTTTTTTTTGGTAGTATCATAGTATCATACATGGTAAGTCGTCCTCCAGGATCCCTCCTTATGCTATAATAGGGCAGCACAGAAAACACAGACAATATTAAAAAGCAATTTAAAGGGATTTTGCCAGACTTAGGTTCATCAATATCGTATTGTTAGAGGTCCAACACCCATGAGCCCCAGTGATCAGCAATTTTAAGACCTCCATGTCCTGATATGCAGAGTGGCCTCTACACCTAATACCAAGCATTGTGTTGTATGTTGAGTTTGGGCTGTGCTTTGTGTCGCAGCTCAGGCCTGGTTAACCTCTGTGTTCAGTATTCCATTCGGGTAGTCGCTTGGGGACCCCCTGAACAGAATACCGAACGCATAGACAAGTGGTGACCTTATGAAAGCACACAGACCCCGTAGACCAGACCTGGGCAATGTGCGGCCCGCGGGCGACATCCAGCCCTCTGATTTCTTCTATCTGGCCCGCATAGCTAGTGGAAGTTTTTTCAAGGACCTGTGATGATGTCATCACACCCTATCACCAGGATAGGCTATGACTCATTAGTGGGCGGAGCCACACGGGACTGTGTGCTTGCTGCAAACTGCCGGCAATGGAGGCTGCTGGATGATAAAGAGAAAGCTAAGGAGAGGAGAGACAGCATGTGTGATCAAGAAGGGGAACTATAGGGGCAGATGTAGGGGGGCAGTTACACTGAATGCAGATGGAGGGGGCACATTAAACTGGGGCAGCTGGAGGAGGATATTAAACCATGGGGGGGGGGGGTAGCTGGAAGGAGACATGTCTGCCTCTAGTTGCCCCCAGTTTAATGTCCCCCTCCAGCTGCCCCAGTTTAATGTTCCCTCTAGTTTCTACCAGTTTATACTGGGACACCAGGAGAGGGACTTAATACTGTGGGACATTTGGAGGAAAACGTTATAATGTGGGGGGGTGTAATGTTAGGGTGACTGTAGGAGGATTTTACTTTGTGGGGCACATGGAAAAATTATTTAGAATGGGCGGAGTCAGCGGAGAAGTGGGTGGAGCTAAATTTTCAGTGGCGCGCATGGCCCTCTAGAACCGTTACAATTTCTCATGTGGCCCCATGGGAAAAATTAATTGCCCACCCCTGCCATAGACTATAATGGGGTCTGTGTGTTTTCTCTCCGCATGTTCAGTGTGGACACCACAAGGAAAACATACGGACCCCATTAAAGACTATGGGGTCCGTGTGCCTTCATAAGCTCAACGTTTGTCAAAGCGCTCACTATTCCGTTCAGGAGTGTCCTCAAGCGGATTCCCTGAACGAAATACCGAATGCAGATGTGAACCAGACCTAATATTGATGGTCGCATAAGTAAGAAATCAAAAATTTTCCATACAATGCCCTTGGGGTACATTCACACTGCCATTATTTAATGTACACTGCTCTCATCCATTTAAGGATGAGCTCAACAGACATTAAAAGACAGATGCAGACTGAACCGCCTTCATTGGTGTCCGTCTACATCAGTGTCCGTCTACAATCACCCTAATGTAAAAAACGTGACTGAAGCTTTTTCCATTATGTGTATAACTTTCTGACAGAAGAAAAATTCCTGTGTACATGACCATTTCTTCCAATACACGTGTAAACAAACATAATGGAAGACATGATGACTGCAATAGGCATTAATAATGATGATGTGAACGTGGCCTTACTTTTTCACATGACTGTACATCATCACAATATGGATCCGGGAGAATTCTATGAAATATATATATATATATATATATATATATATATATACCAGAATATACTGGGTTTTTTTTTTTTTTTAGCATCCGTGAACATAATTTGTGCACCAATTTAAAGTTTCTAGGAAAATCTATGTATGTATTTTAGTTATATGTACTGAATCAAGACCTGTTGAGCGTACAGGTTTATTTGATCTGCCACACCTTTGGCATAGAAGAGGTTAAAATCAGTCTTTGCGAAATAGTTTGCCATGTGTGACAGTGTGACCAGTCAGGTGAGGCCGCATTGTCCCTATGGAGATCATGTAAACCTAAGCTGCTGAAGTGGTTTTTGAAATCCTGACAACCAGGCAGTAAAATCCCCGTCTAAGAGAACACAATGTACCCCGGGCTACAGCTACAGAGGTCAGTATGTCTAATACGCGAAAGTGTAACATGCCGTATTAGCTGGAAACTCTTACATTTGTGTTTTATATTCCTAAACTTTGTGTTATCCATTGCTACTTATTAGCAGTATAGAAATCTGATGTAATTTGGGTGTTCTGCTTTGCTTATCATATGGCTGCCCGTACACAATGCCTTTTCAGTGCGATTAGACAAACCCACATTAACAATATATCCTGGCACACGGTAAGTGATGGTATAACATATCAATGTGCCATCACTTCCTATAGTGAGAAATTCTCCATATACAGTCCTATGAAAAAGTTTGGGCACCCCTATTAATCTTAATCATTTTTAGTTCTAAATATTTTGGTGTTTGCAGCAGCCATTTCAGTTTGATATATCTAATAACTGATGGACACAGTAATATTTCAGGATTGAAATGAGGTTTATTGTACTAACAGAAAATGTGCAATATGCATTAAACCAAAATTTGACCGGTGCAAAAGTATGGGCACCTCAACAGAAAAGTGACATTAATATTTAGTAGATCCTCCTTTTGCAAAGATAACAGCCTCTAGTCGCTTCCTGTAGCTTTTAATCAGTTCCTGGATAAAGGTATTTTGGACAAACAATTCAAGTTCAGTTAAGTTAGATGGTCGCCGAGCATGGACAGCCCGCTTCAAATCATCCCACAGATGTTCAATGATATTCAGGTCTGGGGACTGGGATGGCCATTCCAGAACATTGTAATTGTTCCTCTGCATGAATGCCTGAGTTGATTTGGAGCAGTGTTTTGGATCATTGTCTTGCTGAAATATCCATCCCCGGCGTAACTTCAACTTCGTCACTGATTCTTGAACATTATTCTCAAGAATCTGCTGATACTGAGTGGAATCCATGCGACCCTCAACTTCACCAAGATTCCCGGTGCCGGCATTGGCCACACAGCCCCAAAGCATGATGGAACCTCCACCAAATTTTACAGTGGGTAGCAAGTGTTTTTCTTGGAATGCTGTTTCTTTTTGGACGCCATGCATAACGCCTTTTTTTATAACCAAACAACTCAATCTTTGTTTCCAAAATGAAGTTGGCTTCTCCAAATGTGCTTTTGCATACCTCAGGCAACTCTATTTGTGGCGTACGTGCAGAAACGGCTTCTTTCTCATCACTCTCCCTGACAGCTTCTCCTTGTGCAAAGTGCGCTGTATTGCTGACTGATGCACAGTGACACCATCTGCAGCAAGATGATGCTGCAGCTCTTTGGAGGTGGTCTGTGGATTGTCCTTGACTGTTCTCACCATTCTTCTTCTCTGCCTTTCTGATATTTTTCTTGGCCTGCCACTTCTGGGCTTAACAAGAACTGTCCCTGTGGTCTTCCATTTCCTTACTATGTTCCTCACAGTGGAAACTGACAGGTTAAATCTCTGAGACAACGTTTTGTATCCTTCCCCTGAACAACTATGTTGAACAATCTTTGTTTTCAGATCATTTGAGAGCGGGCTGTCCATGTTCGGCGACCATCTAACTTAACTGAACTTGAATTGTTTTGTAGAAAGAAATGGTCCAAAATACCTTTATCCAGGAACTGATTAAAAGCTACAGGAAGCGACTAGAGGCTGTTATCTTTGCAAAAGGAGGATGTACTAAATATTAATGTCACTTTTCTGTTGAGGTGCCCATATTTTTGCACCGGTCAAATTTTGGTTTAATGCATATTGCGCATTTTCTGTTAGTACAATAAACCTCATTTCAATCCTGAAATATTACTGTGTCCATCAGTTATTAGATAGATCAAACTGAAATGGCTGTTGCAAACACCAAAATATTTAGAACTAAAAATGATTAAGATTAATAGGGGTGCCCAAACTTTTTCATAGGACTGTATAAGAGGTGCCTTATATTGCTTGCAATACCTTCTTGCTGTTTGTGGAGTAAATCCCCAGCAGTCTTCCATGTTCTGCAGAGGTTCGCTGTATGTACTAAATGGAAGATAGAAAGAAAAATCACTAGGACATTTCAGGTGTATGTCCACTTTTACTAAACTGTATCCATGGGCGTAACTACCAGGGTACCAAACCTAGCCGCTGCTATGTGGCCAAACTAGGGGTCATTTCAACTGAGATCTAGAGTACAAGTAGTGATATTATGGCTGATGGAAGGGGATGTAGAAAACGGAATGCACCTCCATTACTTTACTGGGACATCATTATAATTGTATGTACCTTGTCTCTGTGCTATGATGTCATAGTTGGCATTATCTCTAATCTGTGACATTATTGCGTTTGCATCATCCTGATACTGTGACATCACTGTGTGTGCGTTATCTTGTACTGTGACATCACTGTGTGCCTTACTCTAATACTATGACATCACTGTGTGCATTACCCTGTAGTGTGACATAACTGTGTGTATTACTCTGATACTGTGACATCACTGTTCGCATTACTCCGATACTGTTACATCACTGTGTGCATTAGCCTGTACTGTGACATCACTGTGTGCATTAGCCTGTACTGTGACATCACTGTGTGCATTAGCCTGTACTGTGACATCACTGTGTGCATTAGCCTGTACTGTGACATCACTGTTCGCATTACTCCGATACTGTGACATCACTGTGTGCATCACTTTCTAGTGTGACATCACTGTTCGCATTACTCTGATACTGTGTGCATTAGTCTGTACTGTGACATCACTATGTGCATTAGCCTGTACTGTGACATCACTATGTGCATTAGCCTGTACTGTGACATACCTGTGTGCATTAGTCTGTACTGTGACATACCTGTGTGCATTAGTCCGTACTGTGACATCACTGTGTGTATTATCTCTGTACTGTGACATCACTGTTCGCATTACTCCGATACTGTGACATCACTATGTGCATTAGCCTGTAGTGTGACATCACTGTGTGCATCACTTTCTAGTGTGACATCATTGTTCGCATTACATTGATATTGTGACATCACTGTGTGCATTACCCTGTACTGTGACATCACTGTGTGCATTACCCTGTACTGTGACATCACTGTGTGCATTACCCTGTACTGTGACATCACTGTGTGCATTACCCTGTACTGTGACATCACTGTGTGCATTACCCTGTACTGTGACATCACTGTGTGCATTAGCCTCATCTCAGTGTTTATTGTTGCAGATTTTGTTTAATTTTTTGAGCCAAAATCAGGAGTGGATTAAACAGAAGGAAATCGTCTAAGAGTTTTGTTACTTTCCACTACCCTGTACTGTGACGTCCCCATGTGCATTATTATCCCAGTGTTCCGGCTGTTACATTTGTGGAGTTCACAAGTTTTGCTATCGGGCTCCATGGTTATTTGTTACTGTTCTGACAGTATCTCTCATTTCTTATGTAGGAGGAGCTGAAAGCATCTTGCCATGGCCACTTATACAGGATTGTCTTTCAATTATGTAAGCTCAGGATCTAGAAATGGAAGCCCTCCAAAGGAAATGTACAGCGGAAACCAACACAGACCACGGTAATAACCTCACATATGGGTTTAACACAACAAAGTGGGTTTTTTGGAGGTTTGATATTCCTTGGCTTCTTGACTGACCTACAGGGGACAACATGTGACCTCATGAAATGTCCAATAACTTTACGTGCAAAATATCCCTGACCATGGAGACCTGGTGTCCATGGAAGGTCCTTCAAATACCAAAGTGCCTTACAAAATATATTTCAAATCCTGCATTGGAAATTAGATTTACAATATTAATTATTCCTTAATATTTGGAACTACACATTGGGAATCCATATCATGGCTTCAAAAATGTTGCTTGTATGATCTAGAATAATTTTTTATTCTTGCAGGACATCTCCCCCCACATTTACTACTCTAAGAGACCCTGGAAGAGATCTGTTGTCTGCCAAGTCATCTTCTCATGCCAAGTATGTCCTTTAGTTTCTTCTTTGCTTCTTTGCTTTGTGTTTGTTCAGCCATCTATACAAAGTGCATGTAAATCGATTTTGGACCAATAAGTGAATATTCTCTCCTGTGCATTAATGTGGATAATACAATTATCTACCAAAGGCGGTTTACAGTGTTGTGTATCTTCGTGTCTGTGTGTAGATTTGTTCCTTTTTTATGGATGCCTTTGGATTCAACTTTTTTTTTTTTTTTTTTTTTTTACTTATGAGTAAGATATACATTCCTGCAGAATGGAGGTTACATTGATGGATAGGGGGTAATATTATCATCTGTATCTCCTTCCCTGGAGCCTGGTATTTGCCCCTTAGAGTGAGGGGTAACTGTTTGTGTGTTGTTGTTTTTTTAGTTTTTGACATGCATTTTATTATATTTATTGAAATGACATTTTCCTTATGTTGTAAGCTTTCTTTTCATTGATTCTTTACACAGAAAGTGGACAGGTCCAAGACTTTCTGGCTCAAGAACTAAAAGCCGGGGATCTACTGAGGTTGGTTTTATTACTCAGAAATACAGTATGATGAAGAACCTTATTCTTTACAGTTATAGATATCTGACCTTCTGATTTCTCTTCTTTATGTGATTTATCTACATCTGTCTCATGGGATTTAAATGTATGGATTTCGTTGTAACAATACAAATGGGGGGGTATATACTTACCAATGATTAGAATAAGGTCCCCACCCGCCGGCTCCTTCCACTCACAACTACGTTAAGGAGGAGTATGAATGAAGTAATGGTCACATGCTCCTTGCCACTCCCACATCCCACTGCACATGCTCGACCACTGCTCCATTCAATTTCCTCCTTAATGTGGTTGTGCATAAAGGGATCCTAACATTTAAATTCCATTTTTTCTGCCTATCACATAGGAATAGCCTTAAAAAAGGCTATTCGTCTCCTACCTTTAGATGTCTTCTCCGCGCCACCGTTCCGTAGAAATCCCTCTTTTCGCTGGTATGCAAATGAGTTCTCTCGCAGCACTGGGGGCAGGCCCCAGTGCTCAAACAGCAGTGGTGGCGTCCCCAATGCTGCGAGAGAACTCTCTCCAGCGCCGCCTCCATCTTCTTTAGGAACGGGTCTTCTTCGCGTCTTCTTCTGGGGCTTGGCTTCAAACTTCTAGGCCTAGGGCAAAGCTGACTGCACATGCCCGCCGGCCACAAGAAAATGGTCGCTTACACAGTATCGCACTGGGCTTTTCCCGAGGCCTAGAAGTTTGAAGCCACCGTCGGAAGAAGACGTGAAGAAGACCCTTTCCTGAAGAAGATGGAGGCGGCGCTGGAGAGTTCTCTCGCAGCATTGGGGACGCCCCCAGTGTCACGAGAGAACTAATTTGCATACCTGCGAAAAACGGGATTTCTATTTTTGAATTAAAAAAAAAAAAAAACGGGATTTCTATGAAATGGCGGCGCAGAGAACACATCTAAAGGTAGGAGAAGAATAGACTTTCTTAAGGCTATTCCTACATAATAGTTAGAAAAAATTGAGTTTAAATGATAGGATCCCTTTAAGACTTCTGTTTTATTGAATAGTGAGGGGACGGGTTATCTATTGCACATTTATCACCTAACTTTTAAGAATGTAGATGTATGCATTAATCGTGTGTCCAGGATTCAGCATTTTAATAGCAATTCTAATTTCTGAATATTGGTGATCAAAAATGTCAGAGTAATGCTCTATGAGACTTTTCTTATTGGAAATAGATCTACAAGAAGTGTTACTCCAGACCTTGTACAGACACCTGATACAATGTATTTGTATAGTGATAAGGTGTTAATGTTCAGCAGCTATTTTATTATTAAGAATAACTGCAGCACATGGAGGTATGTCCTATCACGTGCAGTATTTCACATAATTACATGTATGTGTACCTAGACCGGTGCCAACCAAAGGTGTAGAAATGTAATTACGTTGTTGTGGTAACACATTGTAAAGTCGCGTACACAACCCACCGTTCTAGTAATATAAGCTGTTTAGGAATGCACCTAGTGCGTAACTTGCTTATTGTTTGCCAAATTGTCACAATTTAATTCCAAAAACTTTAACGCTTGACTAGTCTTGTGACTTATTATAAGTTGTAAACCGATATGAGAAAATGATTTAGAGGATTTTCCAAACCGCTCTGATTTTTCATTTCCATATTGAAGTACGAGGTTGTATCACCTGGTTATAGTATCAAGCGCTCCAAGGACTATATTGAAGTCAGACTTGAAGAGCAGGTTTTTGGAAGTGTCAAGACGCCAGAAGATACTGAGTCGCCTCCCAAGCCTAGGTAAGGTGAAAAAATAAAACAATAATGTGCACTCATTGACGAAACAATGCACCAAAGAGGAGATAGAATAGAATCAAACATTATATATGGGAATGTAATGATAATAAATCTAAGTGATTACGTTATTGGAGCCAAAGGGTAAGTATATTGGGGGGAAACCATACAACTGAATGGAGGTATTAGTACCCTGCAGGGCCACCTTTAATTTGGATGCAAGATGGCGTGTGGTTGGACATGGAAGTGTACAGGTTTCATCTGCTATATTGTGGCACATTTGCCAATAGAAATTGCAGCTACGATTGTAGATCCTGCACAATCATAGTTTGCTGAAGCTGGCATCCCAGCAGATCCCATATCCCAAATGCTGCAATCTGGTGGAGACATTCCTGGGAGACCCTTGTTGTGTGTGGGAGAGCATTATCATACTGGAAAATGCCATCTCAAACCCCTGTCATAAGAGGCAACATATGTGGCCGCGGGATGTCTTGCACAACCCTGCTAGGGCTGACAAATGTCATATGTGAAGGCTCTACAGATCATCACACCTGTAGTCGGGGCAGTGCATCGCTCGGCAGCAAAGGCAGGCTTGAATTGCTCACTACAAGGCCTCCCATACTCAAACCCAACCATCATCTCACCTGGATTTGTTACTAAAGACAATACTGTAGACAATAAAATATATAGCAGTCAGATTTCTCATTCACAATATCAATGCAAGTGAAGGCAGTGGTGGCTGACTGTCAATGACAGGGCACATCATGGGCTCTGTGAAACCAATTGTCCTTCTGCTAAGCAATGCAAATGGTCCTGTAGTAACAGGGGTGTGTAAGTGTGGGGGCTGCTTGTGCTTGTCAGTGGATGGTCTGTCTGATCCATCTGGCGCCTGCCTGCTGTGTGCCCATGTCCGCATGTAACCACCGCTCTTACTAATAGCTGTGTAGGCCAAAATGGCCTAGAATATTGAGCAATTGGTTGAAATAACCAGTCTAATGAGTGTGTCATAGAGGCATGTCCAGCAGTCAACAGTCTCTTACCAAGAGGTGCACTACCCAAAAGTAGCATCTCTTATCCTCTTTTCATAAGGCAGTGGGGTCTCACAGATACGCCCTCTCTGGCAAGACAAAACATCTTCATTCTCCTGGGTGGTGGGGGTCCTAGCTGCCGGAACCCACCAGACTACAATATTTGGTCCTCTTCTTCTCTAATCTATTTGAAATAGTCAGCTACTGCATATATCTAAGTATTCTCCTATATGAACCAAATACTAATTGTTATATCTGCAGATATACCGAACACGCAAGTGTGCAGAAGCCAAATAAGAGAGAGAAATCGCTCAAGCAAAGGTAGGAAAGTATACTGAATATAAAAGTGTAAATCTGTCCGCTATTGAAACTACAATACACATGTTGTAATATACAAGGAGCTTTCCCAATAGAGAGGTTTTTTATTTTTATACCAATTTATCTTTTCAGTAATTTTGGAATATTTAAAGGGGTTGGCCACTTTCAGACCAATATTGACAAACAAGTGTACAATAAAAAGTTGTACAATTTTCCAATATACTTTCTGTATCAATTCCTCACGGTTTTCTAGATTTCTTGCTGTCATTCATTCTGTTACTTCTAGAGGATAAAAGTCTGACCATGGTCATGTGATTTACGGTCCATGGTCATGTGATGTACACACAGGTGCCGCTCGTTATAGTCACAGCACAATAATCAGACATCTGCCTGGTAATCACCTGTGCACCTGTGTGCTCATCACATGACCATGGACCATAAATCACATGACTGTGGTCAGACTTTTATCCTCTAGAAGTAACAGAATGAATGACAGAAAGCAGAAATCTAGAAAACCGTGAGGAATTGATACAGAAAGTATATTGGAAAATTGTATATCTTTTTATTGTACACTTGTTTGTCAATATTGGTCTGAAAGTGGCCAACCCCTTTAAGGAGTGCTTTTCAGTTTTCGTAGGACATGCCATTATTATTAAATAGTGGGGATCCAACTGCTGGGACCCTCACATGTCTTTAAAGGGGCTCTATCATTGGGAAAAGACATTTTTAACTAAGCACATACGTGCATAGCCTTTAGAAAGTCTATTCCACACCTACCTTTTGTATGTAAATCGCCTCAGTGGTTTTTGAATGAGCCCGTTTTTATTCATATGCTAATTAGCCTCCAGCCAGCACAGGAAGTTCCTAGCAGCACTCATCTCTGCTATTCTCTCCTATATGTGTGTGCAAACAGGATGCAGGAAGTCAGCAGCAGCAGCCTGTGCTGTATACATACATAGGAAAGAATAGCAGAGGGTGCTCGATGGGTGCACGGAGAGGCTAATTAACATATGAATAAAAACGGGCTCATTCAAAAACCACTGAGGTGATTTACATACAAAAGGTATGTGTGGGATAGCCTTTCTAAAGGCTATGCAAGGATGTGCTTAGTTAAAAATGACTTTTCCCAATTATAGAGACCCTTTAAAATGATGGGGCTCTGTGCTTGGCTTAAAGAGGCTTTCTGGGGAAAACCTTTGCTTTAGATATGGGGGGCTACACAATGCCTTGGTCCCCTCTGCTTTCTACTTACTGGTGTCTCCTGTATGATTATTCTGAGAGCACTAAGTGGCGCCTCTTGGCCATATGATGCCATACTATACTGGTAGTAGTAAAGAAATTGGTAGGAGTCAGTGACTTTATCATCATTGCCCATGGTGTTGCAAGCAGGTATGAAATTTGGAGAGTTCATGTTTAACTTTTTTTTTCACAGAGAAAATATTGTAGAGGATTTACAAGAACAAATTGCTAAACTGACTGCCCTGCTGGAGCAAGAGATAGCTGAACATGAGAGAACTCAGAAAAAAGTGAGTATGCATTGCCCCTCGTGTTCATGGAATACATATGTACCATCTACATGCATGATAAGAATATTAGAAGTCACCATGGGATACAGAGCCTATACATGTAGGCTATATAAAGGCACAAGGTTAATGAAAATGCAACTTTACACCAGTCATGAAACTCTTAGATGACCCCTAATATTTACCCTCCTCATCTTCCAATGGAGATTCTCTAACACTGAGGGGTCTATTACTGCAGTCTTTGCATAATGGGGGAGGTTAGATTATTATGGCAGAACCATGATGAATATTGGCTGATACATATAGGCGCAGGCCACCGCAAACCAGTTAGGAAACCCTTGCACAGAGAATTGATTTCCATTACAACCGGAATAGATGGATGACTTTACGGTGGCTCAGTGGTTGGTACTAATGTCTTGCAGCGATGGAGAAAGGGGCTACATGTTTCATCATGTTCTTACATGGGACAACTTACAGTGTATTGTCCACTTATGTCCTCACTTTTTAGAAGCATCCCAAAAATGGAGCAGTACATGTACATTCCTGCATAATACTTCTCTCCTTAATTGGCTCACATGTAGTGTTTTGTGATCTGTGTCTGGACTCCCAAATATTCCCAAAAGCCAGATCCCACAGTGCTAAAGAGCAGTAGAACCCCATTGACATTACAGCAGTGTCTAACACCAGGTTCCTGATATCATACCATTCTCTGCAATGTGTTATTTCCCGGGGCACTATAGTGATATGGATATCAATGTCTTTTATTGTAGCAATAAAGATATCTTTTTATATGTATATCATTGCATAGCTTGGAATTTTCATGTGCTCCTCCCTGTCTGTAAAATGTGTTTGTGACATGACTTGGACGTTTATAGACCTGTAAAGATGATGTTGATTTGGTCTTTACAACCTTCTTAACCTAAGGTTATGACTTTACGTCTTCTGACAGTTAACTTATAAATACCCCCTAGAAAATAGCTGTGGACAGCAATACTTTATACTGTATCTGGGTGAAGAGCCATGTTATTCTAAAGGATTTACAATAAAAATACTCTGTATTCAGTGGTGCACATAGAAAATCAAAGATGAAATTGGCACTTCCTCCATGCTCTGTCTATGACAGGAACATTGCCAAAAATACAGTTCCTCTAGACAGGCCTGAATGGGTCCTTTTTTTCACTTTCATAAATGGGTTGAGGCCATCCATGTCTGGGCCGCCCTTTCGCCGCCCTAGAGTCAGCCTTTACAGTATGCACACAAATGATTTTTGAATGTGTTTGCATTTTCGATACACCGGTTGTATCAATCAAACCTTTAAGAGGTTTCTAAGATTGCAATAATATGACTGCTTTCTTCTAGAAACAGACATATTCACTTTAATAGACAGAGCTGCAATGCCAGACACAACCATTGGCAGGAGTGGCACTGTGTTTTACGCCAACACTCTCTCTTTATCAATGCAGAGACGGACATGAGTGATCCTTGTGCTTTATTAAGCAATGTTGTTTGTTTTCCTTTAGCTGACCAAGGAACTGGAGAAGAAGGTTATGGAGCTAAAACGTGAAAAAGAGGAAGAGATCAGGTAGACTTCTGTTTGTTACATACAGTATGTACACAGGTCAATGGTGACCATATACAGTATGATGAGATAATCTCATAGAGTAAATGACCATTAAAAGACTTGCTCCAGGATATGTAAATCGTGGCCGCTTTCTCCCAGAAACTCTAGTATCTCTAGTATTGCAGCTCAGCTGTATTGAAATGAATGGAGCCGAGATATAATGTTAGTTACAGCCCATGGACAGGTGAATTGTTTCTGCAGATATGTTTGTCTTATCCTGTTGCAAACCCATTAAGGCGCTAAGAGCTTGAACAGTGATTATTAATTCATCATAAAATGATATATTGATACAGCAAAATGCAACGTCTACATCTGATACAGACATTAATCCATGCACATTGTATAATGGGTGATCGAGTAAATATGAGACACATACAATAATGACTTCCTGACTATCTCAGTAACCAAGAACTAGTAAGCCATAAAGAATTTAGTGATCTATTTCTTGCAATGTAATATTGACTCAGAATAATAATCCATCTGTAAATGTAAGTTCTGACTTGTAACTAAAAGATCTGCTGTAGACTTCCTTCCACCTTATTACAGGGGAAATGTAGTATTATATGGCGTCCATAATGAGGCCCCTATATAATGAATAGTTATTCCTTGGAAGAATGCAAATATGGAATTCCCAGACTTGTTATAGGCAAGATAGACAGGATATGCTCAAAGTAGACAATGCCTTTAAACAGTCAACAATGTAATAAAATATACAGATCACAACTGTGTCACATTCTATTAACCAATCTAGAAGCAAAGTAAGTTAGTTGGTGAATGTCCAACATGTGATCAGCTCACCGCTGCTGCAATGTGACGTCCACCAAGTACACCGTAGTCCAAGCCCATTGTGTTCAGTAATGGTGGTAGAAGAAGATCAAGGAAAATATCTCCATTTTTATTTAGGACAGAGATAGTAAAATCATCACAGTCAGCCTATGTATCTTTAGTATAGGATCACCGTATATTTATGGCATGCCATTTTCTGGGCTGCTGCTATAGTATAGATGCTATAAAATTTTTAAAAAGACTTATCTATAGAGTCTGTTTCATGTTACTAATAATAATAATAATAATAAATTGTATTTATATAGCGCCAACATATTCCGCAGCACTGTACAATTTGTAGGGTTCAAATACAGACAGAAAGATACATTACAAAGAAAGTCATTTCACACAATGGAACTGAGGGCCCTGCTCACAAGAGCTTACAATCTATGTACCTTTCTGCACTAACCAGATCAGTTTTGTCCAGTGCTGCTCCCTTTCTCCATGCTGTGTGAATAGGACAATGTGGATGACCACGTTCTCTTAATCCATTAAATACTTTTAGTCCGGGTGCCCCATGTGGCATAAATGATGCAGTTTGGCTGTGGTGTAAACGCTGCAGCAAAGAAATCCAGCGTTATACAGTCACTGCACTGTGGATGGGATTCTAGCAAATACCATCCACACATTGCAGAAAAATACGTGCAGCGAAAATGCTGCAATTTCCAAAACTGTTGCATTTTTGTAAATCACAGCATGTCAATTATACCTACGGAAACGCTAGCGGTTTCCCTACAGTTATGATAGCAGAGGAAACTTCTGTAGACTTACTGTGAAACGTACCGCCACGGTTTTTCCCACAGCGCTTTTTTACTGCGGTCCTCTACGTGGGACCTTTGCTTTAAAGAGAGTCTGTCACCAGGGTAAAGCATATTAAACCAGCAATACAGTTACTGGTTGTAACACTATTTTCTCTATGAAAATTTGTGCCTCAAATATTCATTTATTTCTAAATATGCAAATGAGCAACCTGGAGCACTGACGTCAGATCTGTTGCTCCAATCTGGCATTACAATAAAGTGAGCCAGACCTACAGTATAACTGTTGCTAGTTTAATATACTTTGGTGACAGACTCCCTTTATTTCCTCCTGTCACCACAAGGTGTCAGCAGAGAAAACCAATTTTGCTGTGATGCGGTCTCTGCTACGGTATTTCCTTTTTCTACAGGTCTAGAGTGACACAGTTCTGCTTGTAAAACCACGTGACCATTGCCAGATACAGGGTTACAATAATTTGCTGTATTTGCAGTAGTATTTGTCTCATCGGTTTTACAATGGTTGTCTGCAACGTTTTATTGATGGCCAATCCTTGGGGGTTACTTAAAAAAAAAAAAAAATTCCTTGTGCTCCCAAATCACAATAGGGGTTATGTATCATCTGTCCCTTTTTTGGCCATATTTTTCATAGGTGCACCTTTTCATTAGTAACCCTACAAATTGTAAAGTCCTGCGGAATATGTTGGTGCTATACAAATAAAATGTACTATTATTAAATGTATTATTATTAGTCCAAATGTAAGCCTGGTACTGTGTGACATGTTAATGTGATACCTGGTTCTGTATAATATACTGAATATATAAAATGTGTGATTTCTGGCTCATGATTTCATTGTTTGGGGTTGGGGGGCTGCACATGCCATTAGACACTTTAATCTGCATTCTGTTTACTACTTTGTTTTTGTGTACGAGGATCACCCCCATAAAAGACCATTTGTCTGTACAAATTTGGGTGCTTGGCTCCAAGAGGTTTCACTGAACTTTTTATGTAAACCGCAAATTGTAGAGAATGCTATATAAATAGCGAAATTAAATATTGTATGTGGAAAACTTCTCTGGTTCTCCCACCCAGGTATATACAAATTGTTATACTGTATATTGGTGACAATGGTTTTAGCCTGCTGCTCATGTAGCTAGTAGGTCGGCACAATTGTTAGATTTAACGGTATTGCATGTGTAGGATCTTGCAGGAGAAACACGCTGCCGAGCTGCTGAGCCTTCAACAGGAGGACGGCGCAAAACTGGCTCAGGAGAGAGAAGAAGCGGAAAACAAGTATGGTAAGCAACAGAATCTTCTAAAATATAACATGCTTATAAAAGTGTTAAACCAAAAGAGGCAGATTTACTAATAATGTCCTAAAATAAGACTGTGCAAATGTATACTAGACATACTATAACCAGTACCAGACCACACATCTACTATATACATTGGGGTAGGTCCACCTCTATCCCTGCGAGGTTAGCTTGCTGCACCAAATCATGCAACTTTAGAAATATGATGACCGGCGTTACTACAGCCCGAACAATGGAGTGGAGGACCGCTGAAATACCGCGGTTACACATGGAGCTTGGTGGACCCCATTGACAGTAATGGGGTCTGTCAGTATCCACTATTTTTAAATTGAAATTGTCAGAGATAAAAGTCATTCGTGCAAGACTTTTCTCATCAAATTCTGCAAAGGAGACTCCTACCCAGATGTGAACCTCACCGTAGGTGTGAATACTCTGCAGGATCGCTCTACAACCTGACCGTTTTGTGTTTCTGTATAGATGAGCTGCATAAGGAACTCAGTCTGGTCAAAAGCTCTTTTAAGACCTACCAGGTAAGACACTCAAAGAATAACAGAAAAAAACATCCATCCAATTCACCCTATTATCCTGAATCTAGCAAAAACCCCATGAAGTAGAAGCCAATTTGTCTTAAAAATTCCTTTTCGACTCCAAATCTAGCAAAGATTAAAAAACCTCTATCAACAAAATCTAATAATCACTATAATCCTATTAATATTATAAATGTGAAAGTTTGTGAGTTTGGATGTTTGTGGGTTTGTGTGTTTGTTCCTCAATCACGCAAAACTCGCTCGACCGATTTGGCTGAAATTTTCCACAAACATAGTTAATACACCCGATTGCGCAATAGGCTACTTTTCGTCACAATAGCGCACATACGTTTGTGCCAGGACCCCCACAAAACCCAAACTCACACCACCATCTCTGCAATCTCACACACTTTGGACCATAGAAAGCCCCAAAATTCATATTGCCCTCTACAGCCTCGCCCCTAACCCCACACAATCACATATACATATACTTTACCACTTTGCCCCTCACCTTAACGCTACTCCAGGAGGCTACCTCTTTAACGCTCCGGAGCAGCCATGTTTGCCGACCCCCACCGCTCTGACAATCCGCAACACTGCCCACCCATGTCATTACCCCTAGGAGGTCTAATAAATGCAAAAAAAAAAAAAATTTTAAAAAAAGGAAAAAAAATATAAAAACAAATAAAAAGGATTAAAAATTCAAATCACCCCCCTTTCCCTAGAACACATATAAAAGTAGTTAAAAACTGTGAAACACATACATGTTAGGTATCCCCATGTCCGAAATCGCCCGCTCTACAAAGCTATACAAATATTTTTCCTGTTCAGTAAACGCCGTAGCGGGAAAAATGGTCAAAAGTGCCAAACCGCCATTTTTTCACTGTTTTGATTCTGATAAAAATTTTAATAAAAAGTGATCAAAGCAATAACATTTCCCGAAAATGGTAGAACTACAAAGTACACCCGGTCCTGCAAAAAAAGACGCCCTATACATCCCCGTACACGCACGTATAAAAAAGTTACGGCTGTCGGAATATGGCGACTTTTCAAAAAAAAAAAAAAATTTAACACAGTTTTGCCTTTTTTTAAGGGGTCAAAATGTAAATAAAACCATATAAATTTGGTATCCCCGGAATCGTAACGAAACACAGAATACAGGGGACATGTCATTTTGGTTGCACAGTGAACGCCGTAAAACCAAAGCCCGTAAGAAAGTCGCAGAACTGCATTTTTTCTTCAAATCCACCCCATTCTGAATTTTTTCCCTGCTTCCCAGTACATTATATAGAATAAATAATGGCGGCATCATGAAGAAAAATTTGTCCCAGGAAAAATTAAGACCTCATATGGCTCTGGGAGCGGAGAAATAAAAAAGTTATGGGGTTTAGAAGGAGGGGAGTCAAAAACGAAAATCAAAAAATGCCATCGGCGGGAAAGGGTTAACTTCAAATACTTCTGTCCCAAAGTCACTATGTAAAGTTTCTCACAACACTGTATAGCAGCTCAAATACAAATTAACTTCAACACAAAAGTCTCACGTATTCTCTGAATTATAGCAAAAACAAGATACAAACTTACATTTCATATCCCATACCTTATACACAGTACGAAAACCTTACCCGCGCCTGTATATACCCACTGCTACAATCATCGCTGACGAAGTCGCGGGTACCAGCTAGTCTGTAATATTACACTGAAGAAAGGCAACACTCACGTTCAGAGATATGCTTCTTCTTAAAGAGGACCTTTCATGTTCTGGGGCACATGCGGTTTTATATACCACTAGAAAGCCGACAGCACGCTGAATTTAGCAAACTGTCGGATCTGGTTATTTGCCCTGGTGCAAGAGATATGTGTCCTTACCAATATCTCTTCACTGTCAGAAGGCCGTTCCTTACAGTCTGGCTGGGTTGTAGACATTATACTGCATGGAGGGCTGCTAGGGGACATTATACCCTGTGGAGGGCCGCTATGGGAGATTATTCCATCCAATGGCTATTTGGTATGAATGAGGGTGCTGTGGTTTCTGAACATCCCATGGTCCCCTTAGCTGTCACTGTTGATAAATATGGCATATGTACTTCTCTGTACATGTCTTCTTCCAGAGATGATCTATAATATTGTATGATTTGCTGCAGGAAAGCCTGTCAGAAGAGATGAATGAAGCATGGCTGCAGAAAGAGACCAGGCTGAAGGAGTCATTGGAGGAGCAGAAGCTGATAGACATGTCAAAGCAAAGTAAGAACATATGGCAGAAAATTCTATTTTATAGTGCATGTAAAAGAACAAAAAAGTGGCACTACTGCAGCTGAGGCAGAACTGCTTTATAAGCAGGTTAAGGCAAAAACTGCATATGGGCTCAGAAAAAAAGATCCCTGGTGGTGCTCACTATTATGAATACATCAACATTTGGCACATGAAAAAAAATAGAAAAGAAAAATAGGGCACTCACCAGTCAACGGATCTAAAAACAGCAAAATTTTATTTCATCTTTAAAAAACAAGGTCAGCCATTTCGACCATCAGGACAGAGAAGATGGAATGATACAAAAAAGAAAAAAGCGACGATCGTTTCGTGCGTCTAGCACTTCGTCAGGCTTCGTCAGGGAAGCCTGACGAAGTGCTAGACGCACGAAACGATCGTCGCTTTTTTCTTTTTTGTATCATTCCATCTTCTCTGTCCTGATGGTCGAAATGGCTGACCTTGTTTTTTAAAGATGAAATAAAATTTTGCTGTTTTTAGATCCGTTGACTGGTGAGTGCCCTATTTTTATTTTCTATTTTTTTCATGTGCCAAATTCTATTTTATGCTACTCTTCTCAGTGTTTTCCCTTCAGAAACTGTTCAAGACTAGAGATGAGCGAACAGTGTTCTATCGAACTCATGTTCGATCGGATATTAGGCTGTTCGGCATGTTCGAATCGAATCGAACACCGCGTGGTAAAGTGCGCCATTACTCGATTCCCCTCCCACCTTCCCTGGCGCCTTTTTTGCTCCAATAACAGCGCAGGGTAGGTGGGACAGGAACTACGACATCGGTGACGTTGAAAAAAGTAGGCAAAACCCATTGGCTGCCGAAAACATGTGACCTCTAATTTAAAAGAACAGCGCCGCCCAGCTTCGCGTCATTCTGAGCTTGCAATTCACCGGGGACGGAGGTTTCCGTCCAGCTAGCTAGGGGTTAGATTCTGGGTAGGCAGGGACAGGCTAGATAGGAAGGAGAAGACAACCAACAGCTCTTATAAGAGCTAAATTCCAGGGAGAAGCTTGTCAGTGTAACGTGGCACTGACGGGCTCAATCGCCGCAACCCAGCTTTCCCAGGATCCTGAATGGAATACACTGTCAGTGTATTCCCGTATACCCGATATATACCCCCGATACCCGTTCCAACGGTGTGCCCCCCCACCTTCACCCCAGAAATACCCTGCAAGTCCCCTAGCAATAGGATTGGGGCTATATACACCCACTATTTTTGCTACTGCCATATAGTGCCATTGTCTCACTGGGAATTCAAAGAATATATTGGGCTTACATATAACTTCAATTCCAGGGAGAAGCTTGTCAGTGTAACGTGGCACTGACGGGCTCAATCGCCGCAACCCAGCTTTCCCAGGATCCTGAATGGAACACACTGACAGTGTATTCCCGTATACCCCATATATACACCCCAAATCCCCGTTCCAACGGTGTGCCCCCCCACCTTCACCTCAGAAATACCCTGCAAGTCCCCTAGCAATAGAATTGGGGCTATATACACCCACAATTTTTGCTACTGGTATATAGTGCCATTGTCTGACTGGGAATTCAAAGAATATATTGGGGTTACGTGCACCCACAATTTTTGCTACTGCTATACAGTTCCATTGTCTCACTGGGAATTCAAAGAATATATGGGGGTTATGTGCACCCACAATTTTTAATACTGGTATACAGTGCCATTGTCTGACTGGGAATTCAAAGAATATATGGGGGTTATGTGCACCCACAATTTTTAATACTGGTATACAGTGCCATTGTCTGACTGGGAATTCAAAGAATATATGGGGGTTATGTGCACCCACAATTTTTACTACTGGTATACAGTGCCATTGTCTGACTGGGAATTCAAAGAATATATGGGGGTTACGTGCACCCACAATTTTTAATACTGGTATACAGTGCCATTGTCTGACTGGGAATTCAAAGAATATATGGGGGTTATGTGCACCCACAATTTTTACTACTGGTATACAGTGCCATTGTCTGACTGGGAATTCAAAGAATATATGGGGGTTATGTGCACCCACAATTTTTAATACTGGTATACAGTGCCATTGTCTGACTGGGAATTCAAAGAATATATGGGGGTTATGTGCACCCACAATTTTTACTACTGGTATATAGTGCCATTGTCTGACTGGGAATTCAAAGAATATATGGGGGTTATGTGCACCCACAATTTTTAATACTGGTATACAGTGCCATTGTCTGACTGGGAATTCAAAGAATATATGGGGGTTATGTGCACCCACAATTTTTACTACTGGTATACAGTGCCATTGTCTGACTGGGAATTCAAAGAATATATGGGGGTTACGTGCACCCACAATTTTTAATACTGGTATACAGTGCCATTGTCTGACTGGGAATTCAAAGAATATATGGGGGTTATGTGCACCCACAATTTTTACTACTGGTATACAGTGCCATTGTCTGACTGGGAATTCAAAGAATATATGGGGGTTACGTGCACCCACAATTTTTGCTACTGCTATACAGTTCCATTGTCTCACTGGGAATTCAAAGAATATATGGGGGTTATGTGCACCCACAATTTTTAATACTGGTATATAGTGCCATTGTCTGACTGGGAATTCAAAGAATATATGGGGGTTATGTGCACCCACAATTTTTAATACTGGTATACAGTGCCATTGTCTGACTGGGAATTCAAAGAATATATGGGGGTTATGTGCACCCACAATTTTTAATACTGGTATACAGTGCCATTGTCTGACTGGGAATTCAAAGAATATATGGGGGTTATGTGCACCCACAATTTTTACTACTGGTATATAGTGCCATTGTCTGACTGGGAATTCAAAGAATATATGGGGGTTATGTGCACCCACAATTTTTAATACTGGTATACAGTGCCATTGTCTGACTGGGAATTCAAAGAATATATGGGGGTTATGTGCACCCACAATTTTTAATACTGGTATACAGTGCCATTGTCTGACTGGGAATTCAAAGAATATATGGGGGTTATGTGCACCCACAATTTTTACTACTGGTATACAGTGCCATTGTCTGACTGGGAATTCAAAGAATATATGGGGGTTATGTGCACCCACAATTTTTACTACTGGTATACAGTGCCATTGTCTGACTGGGAATTCAAAGAATATATGGGGGTTACGTGCACCCACAATTTTTGCTACTGCTATACAGTTCCATTGTCTCACTGGGAATTCAAAGAATATATGGGGGTTATGTGCACCCACAATTTTTAATACTGGTATACAGTGCCATTGTCTGACTGGGAATTCAAAGAATATATGGGGGTTATGTGCACCCACAATTTTTACTACTGGTATATAGTGCCATTGTCTGACTGGGAATTCAAAGAATATATGGGGGTTATGTGCACCCACAATTTTTAATACTGGTATACAGTGCCATTGTCTGACTGGGAATTCAAAGAATATATGGGGGTTATGTGCACCCACAATTTTTAATACTGGTATACAGTGCCATTGTCTGACTGGGAATTCAAAGAATATATGGGGGTTATGTGCACCCACAATTTTTACTACTGGTATATAGTGCCATTGTCTGACTGGGAATTCAAAGAATATATGGGGGTTATGTGCACCCACAATTTTTAATACTGGTATACAGTGCCATTGTCTGACTGGGAATTCAAAGAATATATGGGGGTTATGTGCACCCACAATTTTTAATACTGGTATACAGTGCCATTGTCTGACTGGGAATTCAAAGAATATATGGGGGTTATGTGCACCCACAATTTTTACTACTGGTATACAGTGCCATTGTCTGACTGGGAATTCAAAGAATATATGGGGGTTATGTGCACCCACAATTTTTACTACTGGTATACAGTGCCATTGTCTGACTGGGAATTCAAAGAATATATGGGGGTTACGTGCACCCACAATTTTTGCTACTGCTATACAGTTCCATTGTCTCACTGGGAATTCAAAGAATATATGGGGGTTATGTGCACCCACAATTTTTAATACTGGTATACAGTGCCATTGTCTGACTGGGAATTCAAAGAATATATGGGGGTTATGTGCACCCACAATTTTTACTACTGGTATACAGTGCCATTGTCTGACTGGGAATTCAAAGAATATATGGGGGTTACGTGCACCCACAATTTTTAATACTGGTATACAGTGCCATTGTCTGACTGGGAATTCAAAGAATATATGGGGGTTATGTGCACCCACAATTTTTACTACTGGTATATAGTGCCATTGTCTGACTGGGAATTCAAAGAATATATGGGGGTTATGTGCACCCACAATTTTTAATACTGGTATACAGTGCCATTGTCTGACTGGGAATTCAAAGAATATATGGGGGTTATGTGCACCCACAATTTTTAATACTGGTATACAGTGCCATTGTCTGACTGGGAATTCAAAGAATATATGGGGGTTACGTGCACCCACAATTTTTGCTACTGCTATACAGTTCCATTGTCTCACTGGGAATTCAAAGAATATATGGGGGTTATGTGCACCCACAATTTTTAATACTGGTATATAGTGCCATTGTCTGACTGGGAATTCAAAGAATATATGGGGGTTATGTGCACCCACAATTTTTAATACTGGTATACAGTGCCATTGTCTGACTGGGAATTCAAAGAATATATGGGGGTTATGTGCACCCACAATTTTTACTACTGGTATACAGTGCCATTGTCTGACTGGGAATTCAAAGAATATATGGGGGTTATGTGCACCCACAATTTTTACTACTGGTATACAGTGCCATTGTCTGACTGGGAATTCGAAGAATATATGGGGGTTATGTGCACCCACAATTTTTAATACTGGTATACAGTGCCATTGTCTGACTGGGAATTCAAAGAATATATTGGGGTTATGTGCACCCACAATTTTTAATACTGGTATACAGTGCCATTGTCTGACTGGGAATTCAAAGAATATATGGGGGTTATGTGCACCCACAATTTTTACTACTGGTATACAGTGCCATTGTCTGACTGGGAATTCAAAGAATATATGGGGGTTATGTGCACCCACAATTTTTGCTACTGGTATACAGTGCCATTGTCTCACTGGGAATTCCACAAATAATTTGGGGATTCATTCACCCTACATCTCAGGCTCTTGCCATATTCACCCAGGTTGTCAGTGCTGCACCAGCTCGTTCCCAGACAGCTCGGCCCGAAAAACACGTTACCTATATAGAGGATTTGGACAATGAAGACAACATGTTCTAAATCTAATGTCTGCACCTTCTCCAGAATTAAAATAAAGGCAGCGTTTAACTTTCAAATAGCACTGCACAAAGGAAGAGCTTATCAGCTTGTCTCATGACATGCTACTGAAAAGTTTCATTTGTGTATCTTAATGTAAATATAGTTGTATAAGCTTTTTGGGTTTTAGGCACTGCCAAGTTATTTATTACCACCCGCTCCCTTATAATGATGATGACGCCAAAGTCACTGTGGGTGTTCAGAGCTCACAGCTTTGGGTGACATTTGTCTTGCTCTCTGTCGGTACCAGCTGTCTTTTTGGATACCGTAAAGTTATGTTGACTTTATTAACAGCTATAGAAGCTTTAGCCAGGTTGTGACGGTGTGTAACCCTAACAACACTAAGTGGGATACACATTAATAGTCAGTCTATGTACGCTAAACGTATCACTGAAGTAATTTTTCTCCCCTAATATAAGAAAGGAACAGACATTAGACCTAGACCGGGGTTCGAGGCTTGAAAAAATCCAGTATTATTTGTTCTTCATGATGTGAAATATGTGTTGAAAAGCAACCCAAGATGAAGTCAGCCATGTGTGCCAGTGTGTTACTTGGCATGCCTTTGCTGGCCCCAACTGTAAGGGTCACTCTCCATTTCCTCCATTTTCCACTCCCCTTCACACCATTTGTTGTGAAGCAATGGGATGCACTGAAGTGCACCCTCTAGCCTCGTGTGGGATAGGGACATCAGATGCCACTCCAACCCCCTCGTCTTCCTCCGCCAGCCAACGGTGCGAAGATGAGAGGAGTGTGCTCTGAATGTTTTCTGCCTAGCAGAGGCTAGTTCTCACTTACGAAAATGGCCCCACTTTGACCTGTATATCAGGCACAATGGTGTAGGTTTCAAAGAAACATGGCACCAACAAGTTGGAAAACGTGGGCCATGCGTGGACCGTGTTTGAGTCTGGCAAGCTCCAGATCTGCTACCAGGTTCCAGCCATTATCACAGGCGCAAAAATGCCAGGCCCCAGGTGTAGCAGGGAAAAAAAAATGCCATCTCAGCCAGGATGGCATCCCTGACCTCGGAGGCACTGTGCTGTCTGTCCCCCAAGCTGATCAGTTTCAGCACGGCCTGCTGACATCTCCCCATGCCAGTGTTACAGTGTTTTCCGCTAGTAGCTGGGGTGGAGGTTGCAGCTTCGTAGGGTTTCAGTCTACTCCTGCCATGAATTTTGGCCTGGGAGAGGAGATAGGCCACCCCAGTTTGCACCCGGGGAACAGACTCCACCACATTCACCCTGCCTGTCATTAAAGATAAGCACTGCAGCATCCCTGACCACAGGCGCTTGTCCATGTGTCGGTGGTCAAGTGGACCTTGCAGCAAAGCGCAGAGCTCTGGGCCCGACTGATGTTATGGGACACATGCAGGCGCAAGGCAGAGACAGCACACCAAGAGAAGTAGTAACGGCTAGGCCCAGCATAGGGAGGTGCCCCAGCTGCCATCTGCTGACGGAAGGCCTGGGTCTCCAGAAGCATAAACAAACACCAACATCTCCAGGGCCAGCAGTTTATCGATGAGGCTGTTACAGGCTTGGGCATGGGGGTGGGTTGTATTGTACTTCTGCCTGCAATGAAAAGCTTGGGAAATGTGGAGTGGCTGGGAAGAGGCGCATGATGGTGCAGGCCAAAAGGGCGCATGAGGGTGAACTCCCCAATGTGTCAGAGATAGGTGTGTAGGTGTCCTTGCATCATATACTTGCACCATATTTGGCTTTGGAAGTTAATTTTGTGCCAAAAAGTGGTTAAGACAGCGATCCCTCAGCTACTCCCGTTACACTGTCTATTGAAGTTACCATCTGTGGAAGTGGACCACCATTTCTAAGATCCCAAAGGAAGCAGGCAAGAGATGTGCAGTTCAGAAAAAAAGATGAGAAAATAAGTTTAGGCTGTAGAGCACAGAGGGATCGGAGAGGACAGAGCTGGTGTCGGCCAGGTATTCCCACAACATGCGCCTATACTTGTCCCTCCTGGTGACACTAGGCCCCTGAGTGGCAGTAATTTGTCCAGGGGGGCCATTAACGTGTTCCAGACCTAGGAATAAGTCTTCCAACAGGGTAGAGTTTTGCATGCCTTTGCTTCTACCCACTGTTTTTGCTGCTTAGCTTCCCTCCACATCTACTCTGCTTTCACCCCTAAACATCACCCCAGTTTATGCCTTTGCTTCTACCCAGGTTTTTTGTTGATTTAGCTTCCCTCTACATCTACACTGCTTTAGCCCCTAGACATCACCCCTGTCCATGTGGGGTCGGTGGCCTCGTCATCCACCAACTCCTCTTCCAATTGCGCACTGCCCCCTTACTGCAAACCGCACATGACCACAGCTTGCCTTGATGGCAACTGTGTCTCATGATCCCCACTTAGGTCCAGACAAGTCGGTGGCGGGTCCAAAACCCCAAAATTGGAAGGAAATGGCAGATGCTGCAGTATTTCTAACACCTGTTCCTGGTGCTCGGGCCTGGTCTGTGTTGTACCCTGCACCCTGCTTAACGCATCTGCCATATCCGAAGTTGTGCTGAGCGCATGCTAATGTTTCGTGTCCAGTGCAATGGATGGGATGGGATTTCACATAAGTCTGCCACCCATGGCCACTCATGGTTGAGCAACTGAGGGAGTTGACTTTGACGAACCCGAGGGTTTTGGAGTTGGAACTACATCAAAGGTCTGTGCTGCTCACACACTCTGCTCAACACATGATATGTTTAGTGCCAGCAGTGTGGAGACGTCGCACAACAGCCGTTGTTCCAGCAGGTACAGGCGTTGTAGGAGTGCATAGAGGCTAGCAGCGGCAACTATACACTTTAAAAACTATCCGCACAAGCGCCACACTTTCACCAGTAGCTCAGGAACATTGGGGTACCTTTTTCAAAAGATTAGCAGCAATGAGTTAAAAACGTGGCCCAGGCATGGAATATGTTGCAGGCTGCCAAGCTACAGAGCCAATCCCAGGTTACGGCCATTATCACACATGACAACATGCCTGGGCCCAGGTGCAGTGGCAAAAACCACATTGCCGTCTCATCGAGGATGGCATGACTCACTTTGTAGGCAGTGTGCTGTCTGGCCCCCAAGCTGATGAGCTTCAGCACGGCCCGCTGACGTCTCCCCACACCAGTGTTGCAGCGTTTCCAGCTCGTAGCTGGGGTCAATTTAACAGCGGAGGAGGGTGGTGTTTCAGCCCTCCTCCCAGGAATGTTGTGTGGGGAGACAAGTCAGGCCACCACATTTTGCGACCCGGTCCACGCCTCAACTACATTCAACCACTGTGCCCAAATTGAAAGTTAGCGTCCCTGTCCGCATGCACTTGTCCATTCGTAACTGGTCACATGGAACTTTAGGGCTAAGCGCTGAATTTAGGGACCGCCTCATGTTTGGGGGAAAGTGCTGGTGTGGACGGCACAGTGCGGTGGCGCAGTAGACACTCTGCCCAAAAAGGGCAGAGTGTCCCCCAGCCAGGATTCCAACATCTCCTGGGCCAGATTTCTTGAGATGAGGCCGTTGAAGCCTTGGGCATGTGGGTGGGTTGCGCTGTACTTTAGCATGAAATGAAAGGCTTGGGAGATGGGGAGTTGCTGGGAAGAGGCGCATGATGGCGCGGGCAAAAGGAGAAATGGCAGGAAAAGGTGAGGATAAGGGTGAACTCCCCAAAGTGTCAGAGGCAGATGTGGAGGTGTCCTGGCTCCTGGTCTGGACTGCAGCGCCAGCCCTGTCAACAGTGGAAGAGGCAGTGGCCGCCAGGCCAAACGACGATTATCCTGCGCTTGCTCTCACCCACTGAGCCCAGGGCTTGCCTTCCAAATGATGGCACCCGCAAGAGGTGGTGAGATTCCTCTCCGCAGATCTCCAAACCATCTTGGACTTGCAAATTGCACTAAATTTGTCATGTAACTGACATGTATATGATGAGTCTATCCATTGTCTGTTCATTTTGGTGAAAGTCAGCCTGTCAGCTGACAGACAGCTGTGCTTGTCAGTGATGATGTCACCGGCTGCTTGTACCCCCAGTTTTTGCTGCTTAGCTTGCCTCCACATCCACACTGCTTTTGCCCCTACACATCACCCCTATCCATGCCTGTGCCTCTAGCCATAAGTCTGCCACCCATGGAAACTCATGGTGCAGAAAGTGAGGGAGCTGACTCTGAGGAACCCTTGGGTTTTGTAGCTGGTACTCCATCAAAGGTCTCTGCTGCTCACACACCCTGCTGAACATACGGTATCTAGGGTTAGAGCGTGTGGTGACCTCGCACAACAGTAGGTGCTTCAGGCAGATGTAGGCCTTGCTGGAGTGTATTGCGGCTAGCTCCAGGTACTGTAGACTTGGGAAAGTGGGTGTCCAAGTGCCGCACTTTCACCCTTAGCTCAGCTAATTTGGGGTATGTTTTTAAAAATCATTGCACCACTACATTGAACATGTGGGCCAGGCATGGAACGTGTTGGAGGCTGGCAAGCTCCAGAGCCCTCCAACAAGCTAAAAAACCTGGCCCCAGGGGCAGCGGGGATAAACAAATTGCCATCTCATCCAGGATGGCATCCCTGACCTCAGAGGCAATGTGCTGTCCGTCTCCCAAGCTGATGAGCTTCAGCCCAGCCTGCTGACGTCTCCCCACACCAGTGTTGCAGCGTTTTCAGCTCGTAGCTGGGGTCAATCTAACAGCGGAGGAGGAGGAGGGTGGTGTTTCAGCCCTCCTCCCAGGAATGTTTTGTGGGGAAACAAGTCAGGAAAATTCTTGAAACTGGAGAGTTTTGCATCTTTGCCCTTGCTGCCTATGGACATCCCTTTGCCTCTAGCCACCATTTTCCCTGCTTTGCTTGCCTCCACATCCACACTGCTTTTGCCCCTAGACATCTCCCCAGTCCATGCCTTAGCTTGTACCCCCAGTTTTTCCTGCTTAGCTTGCCTCCACATCCACACTGCTTTTGCCCCTAGACATCACCCCAGTCCATGCCTTAGCTTGTACCCCCAGTTTTTCCTGCTTAGCTTGCCTCCACATCCACACTGCTTTTGCCCCTAGACATCACCCCAGTCCATGCCTTAGCTTGTACCCCCAGTTTTTCCTGCTTAGCTTGCCTCCACATCCACACTGCTTTTGCCCCTAGACATCACCCCAGTCCATGCCTTAGCTTGTACCCCCAGTTTTTCCTGCTTAGCTTGCCTCCACATCCACACTGCTTTTGCCCCTAGACATCATCCCTATCCATGCCTCTTCCCCTAGCCATAACTCTGCCACCCCTGGAAACTCATGGTGCAGAAACTTTGGTTGCTGACTTTGAGGAACCCTTGGGTTTTGTAGATGGAACTCCATCAAAGGTCTGTGCAGCTCACACACCCTGCTCAAGATATGGTATTGTAGGGTTTCAGCGTGTGTGAATGACGGACAACAGCCTGTGTTTGGACAGATGTAGGCCTTGCTAGAGTGTTTTTAGGCTAGCAGCGACTCCTGTGCACTTGCAAAAGTGGGCGCACAAGCGCCGCATTTTCAACAGTAGCTTCGGTACATTTGGGTATGTTTTTAAAAAACTTTGCACCACTAGGTTAGACGTGGGCCAAACATGGAACGTGTTGGAGGCTGGCAAGCTCCAGAGCCGCTACCAGGTTTCAGCCATTATCACAGGCATAAAAATGCCAGGCCCCAGGTGTAGCAGGGAAAAAAAAATGCCATCTCAGCCAGGATGGCATCCCTGACCTCGGAGGCACTGTGCTGTCTGTCCCCCAAGCTGATGAGCTTCAGCACCGCCTGCTGACGTCTCCCCACACCAGTGTTTTAGCGTTTGCCGCTAGTAGCTGTGGTGGAGGTTGCAGCGTCGTAGGGTTTCAGTCTACTCCTGCCATGAATTTTGGCCTGGGAGAGGAGATAGGCCACCCCAGTTTGCACCCGGGGAACAGACTCCACCACATTCACCCTGCCTGTCATTAAAGATAAGCACTGCAGCATCCCTGACCACAGGCGCTTGTCCAAGTGTCGGTGGTCAAGTGGACCTTGCAGCAAAGCGCGGAACTAAGGGCCCACCTGATGTTGAGTGACACGTGCTGGTGCAAGGCGGGGACGCCACACCGGGAGAAGTTGAGACGGCTAGGGACGGCATAGTGAGGTGCCACAGTTGCCATCAGGTCCGGGAAAGCGGGAGTTTCAACAAGCCGGAACGCCAACCTCTCCTGGGCCAGCAGTTTAGCGATGTTGGCGTTCTAGGCTTGCGTGGGTGGGTGGTTAGCGGTGTATTTCTGCCGGCGCTCCAATGTCTGAGAGATGGTGGGTTGTTGTAAAGAAGTGCCTGATGGTGCCTTTGATGGTGCAGGAGAAGGAGATAAGACAGAAACAGGGGAGGATGAGGGAGAAGTCAACAAAGTGGCGGAGGCAGATGAAGTGATGTCCTGGCTCGTCCTCTGGAGTGCATCGCCAGCACTGTGAGCAGAGGCAGTGGCATGAACGGCGGGCGACGTTTGTCCTGCCGTTGCTGCCTGCCACTGATTCCATTGCTTGGATTCCAAATGACGGTGCATTGAAGTGGTGGACAGGTTGCTCTTCTCAGGGCCCCTACTCGATTTCGAGAGGCAAATTGTGTAGACGACACTATATCTGTCCTCGGCGCATTCCTTGAAAAAACTCTACACCTTCAAGAAACGTGCCCTCGATGGGGGAGTTTTTCTGGGCTGGGTACAAAAGGGAACATCTTTGGACATTCCGGGTCTGGCCTGGCTTCGGCAAAGCAGCTGACCTCTGCCTCTGGACATGTCTCTGCCTCTAGCTACCCTTTTTGGTGCTGCACCTGCCTCAACATCCACACTACTTTCCCAGCTTGACATCTGCCTTGTCCAGGTGGGGTCGGTGTCCTCGTTGTCCACCACCTCCTCTTCCAACTCCTGTCTCGCCTCCTCCTCCTGCACAATGCGCATGTCAACTGGCTGCCCTGACAGCAACTGCGTCTCATCGTCGTCGATGAGGGTGGGTTGCTGGTCATCCGCCACCAAATCGACCGGAGATGGAATGGAGGAGACTCTAGTGTTTGAGCATCTGGACACAGATACTCGTCTGTTAGGTCCGTGGAATCGCGAAATGGAGGGGCAGGTTGCGGTACAGTCAAAGGAAGGGAGAACAGCTCTGGGGAGCAGGGACAGTTGGGGTTATTGTTCTGGGAAGATTGGGAATTTTGGGTGGAAGGAGGACAAGACTGTTGGGTAAGAGGAGGTAGAGGCTGACTGGCTGGTGGACAATGTGCTTTAAGCGTTATCCGACAGCCATTGCAAGACCTGTTCCTGGTTCTCGGGCCTACTAATCTTTGTACCATTCAGCCTAGTTAATGTGGAACTTTTGTGCAAAGCGCAGAACTTAGGGCCCGCCTGATGTTAAGGGACACACGCTGGTACAAGGCTCAACTCACCCTAAGTGCCAAAAACACTGCTGGTGCAAGGCTCTACTCATGCCAAGGGCCTCAATCTCTGCTGGTAGCTCAGCTTAAGGTCATGTAACTTTGTTTGGAAGGGCTCATGTTAAGGGCTAGAAAAGTGAATTTTGGAAGGTCTTACCACATCACACACACACACACACACACACACACACACTCAAAATGACAGTTAAGGGTGAGGGCTTTTGGAATTCCCATTGCCTATTCCATTTGTGGTTGTCATGGGGAACGTGATTTAAAGGGGTGGTTGTTACTGTTTGTTGAGCTTAAATTGGGGTTTGTGTCCATCCATTTGGGGAGTAAAGAAGGTTTCCAGGTATTTTCCCACTTTGATAGAGGTTTTTTTGAATGTGGAAAGTGTGTAGTTGTTAGGCAGTGATGTTGGGGTAATAGAGGGTCTTTGGTGTGTTAGATGCCCCCAGACATGCTTCCCCTGCTGTCCCAGTGTCATTCCAGAGGTGTTGGCATCATTTCCTGGGGTGTCATAGTGGACTTGGTGACCCTCCAGACACGGATTTGGGTTTCCCCCTTAACGAGTATCTGTTCCCCATAGACTATAATGGGGTTCGAAACCCGTTCGAACACACGAACATTGAGCGGCTGTTCGAATCGAATTTCGAACCTCGAACATTTTAGTGTTCGCTCATCTCTATTCAAGACCGTTAGGAATTCCTTTATTTAGACCTAAGAAAAATGTTTGTTTTTGTACCGTGTTAGCCAGTGGGTATGAAATATAAAAAAAACAAAAAACTTGCGAGTCTTCAGTAGGTGATACCTTTTTTAATGGCTAACTCATAATGATGACAGAATATGACGTTTCGAAGCTCTTTGACTTCTTCTTCAGATATATCTAAAAACACTTTCTGCATGCTGCATATTTATGTACAATTGGACACAGGGATAGGATTTCCGGAGGGATGGGGGATGAGGCTTATTACTATATACATATAAATATAAACAATTCACAGTTCCCAGGTTCTTTATCTTTATGGCTGGCTTAGTTCAGTGATTTGTATAGAATGACATGAACCCATGTGATGCATTTGAGTCGCCCCGGCTCGGCCTATGTAGATTCACGGTGCGAGCAGGCCCGACACCGGGGGCGGCAGCCCCTTGAAAAAAGGGAGCTTTAAGCAAAAATGGATGAAAGAAAAATAAAGAAAAATAAAAGTTTGTCGTGACGCCAGTTGGGGTTTCGGCTTGAGGTGAAGCCGGGCACTGTAGATAGGGCCTTTGGGAATAGGTGGTGATGCAGTGCCAGATGTTATACCCTCCCCAACCAGGGCAGGTCCCAGATGATATAGGTGAGGAAGGGATGATTTCCAGGAGGAGTAACAGAGGATCGATGAAAGAATACAGTCCAGACAGGGGTTAACCAAACACTTACAGTTTACTTCTGTAGTCAGCAGGAGATACCAGATGTTACAGGAGGATTCACCTTGCTCCAGTATAGTGAGATGCCAGTCTTCCCTTTTACCACCAGTATGATTCAGCCTTCCATTGCTGCTCAAACTCTCTAATAGATTTCCTCTGGTCCTGGGTTCCAGGAGCTCAGAGGTTAAGTACAACTGGGTATATCCCCCTTCTGGACAGCAGGTAACGCGAGTTCTTTGGGATGGTGGATGCAGACACCCCAACTCTGTATGTTACTGAGCCTCCAGGAATCTTGCATTCACTAGGCCTCGGTCCAGTGAGTTTCTCAATTTTCTAAGTGTTTCTCACACTAGTTAGGAATTGATGGTCCTATAACTGCAGCTCCGTGCCTGTAAGGTCTCATCTCACCTCTGCAGGTCTCCGGCCTCCTGTGCTGTTCTATCACACCATGAGGCTGCAGCATACCCTGCACCTCAACACACCTGCTCCTCTCTCTTGCACTCCTGCACTTTCTGATCTGGACCTGAAAGAGAGACCCTCTTCCAGTCTGTAGCTCCACCCCTTTTCTTAAAGAGATAATGGCTGTGGAACTTTGTGTATGCTGACAGGTTGACTGGATCTCACTATACCCTCACAGTACACAGTATAGATCACATAAGATGACATTTGTAGTGACACACTCTGTGGGGCGCTACACATTAATTCCATTATCCAGAGTGTTAAATAGGGTCATGCACCTGTACTCATAAATCCGTCTCTGTTTACTTGATTTAAAGTGTTTTTAGATATATCTGAAGAAGAAACCGAGCACTTCGAAACGTTATATTTTATTAGACCTGTATGTCAGTTCCTTGGCTTGTTACTACCACCCGATCCTCTGTAGATTACGAGAATGTGATAGTGGTTGAACGTTGTGGTCTTTTATTAGCCATACTGAGTTACGTTGTTTCCTACCATCTCAGTTAGACTTTTTGGATATCATAGTTGTATCTAGGCAGCCTATGCTGAAAACTGCATGGAAAAGACGGGAGATGAAACGTGGTGTGTAAAACGGCCAAGCCCATGTCACCGAGGAACACTTTAGGCTGAAGCAACACATTGCGGAAAATCTGCATTTATTGTTGCACATTTTGCTGTGTTTTTTGAGCCAAAGCCAGGAGAGAATATATCAGACAGGAGAAGTAGAAGAGTGTCCTTTATATTTTCCATTCATTTTGAAGCCACTTTGGCTTACCTGCAACAAAAGCGGAAGTCACAATTTTGCACATTTTGCATATCTTTGCAGTTTATCTTGAATATGAGTTATTTACACAAAAGACCATAAAAGATATTAGAATTCATGTGAAAAAAAAACTTTAACCTCTACAATTTACTCCAAAGGGCAGTCACTGATGGATGCATTTGAGGCAGAGAAAAAAGAAATCCATAAGAGATCTTTGGAAGAACAGGCCATGATCCAGCAGAGCCATCAGGCACAAACCGAAGTAAGGAAAACTAAAATGATGTATGGTAAGAAACCTCAAACTAAGGTGTAAGAAGAAGTTTAAACAGTCTTACAATCCCTTGTGGCGTTTAAGAAACTAGGCCCGATTCTCATCAATAATGTACTGTATGTCATTGCTTTCTATTGTTCCCTTGCATCAATATTGATAATAAATCTTTCTTATTAAGTTTTTTTTTTCTTTTAGGACGCTTGGAAGAAATACAAAGAAGCCATACAGGAAACAAAGATGCTGAATGTATTGAAAAAGGTAAAGAAGGTTGTCCTGTCCCCCAAAGGGTTAGAATATATATGACAGGGCTCAAATTGGTATCTTAATATAAAGTCTACCAAAATACAATCCCCAAACCCTGTCCTCCTGATACCACGGTTGCAGAATTTCTGGCTACCAGACTAAAGTAAGTGGGCTATTACAGGGGTTTCCAGGCCCATTCCTTGACTACCTATCCTCTCTATCCTTGGGCGACATCCTTAGGTCATGTATAGATGAAGTGTTTGCAATTTTGTGGTTCTGTCTTTCAAACTTCTCAAGGTGACAAGTTTTGGTCAGTGCTCTCCTTCCTGAATTGTAGACCTAGGAGGGTGATGTATATAGTTTTCTGTCCATGATAATATATTGGGAAGACCAAGAGGGAACTACTAATCCATATTAATGAACATATGAGTGAAATCAGCAGAAGTGTCGACAGTAAGTCTTAGGCATCTTACTTCATACGTGTGCATGAAGGTTTATCTGCATTGTATGGTGATATGTCAACCACATGTTGGAAACAGGGGGAGACTTTGATAGGCTTTTGTTGTAAAAGACAACCATGAAGATCCCGACTATGAATACTCCTTATGGTCTTGATAATGTGAGAAAATTCAAGTGTTTTGGGGGGGGTTTTTACAGTTATTTCTCTTAGAATACGTCACCCTCCATTAATGTGAAATATTTGTGTATCTTTAATATTGTGTGTAGGTGGTCCAGGGGGATTGCCAAAAGCATGTACCTGTTTGCATGAGCTATACATTGTGCTGTGTGCTTATCCATGAATTCCGCATTGCTGTTTGTATGCCTGAGGAGAATGCCCAGATACTAATTAGACTTTACACCATTTGGTTGCACTGCCACCATATAATTGCATGTTGTACCCATGCTGACGGACCTGTTTCAGAGGCATTGAGCATGTGTATACTTCCTGACATCTTACACCATTGGTGTCTTCAGTCCAGCTTACTAGCCTCCTTATCTGCACAGTTGTGAGCAAGTTTTGGTGGCTTGTCATTCGTATATGGATGTGTTCAGACTAATAAGATACACGTTACAGCACCAATATGAAGATACAAATAACTCACAATAATAAGACGCATTACTAACCAGATTATTCTCATGTAGCATCTGCAGGCTGAGATAACTGAGAAGAATGGAGCCATCCATTCACTTAATACAGAGCTACAACATGCCCATGAGGAAATTGGGAAGCTGGTAAGTGACAAGAAATGCAGATAAAGATAAAGTCCTGCATGAACAACTTTATATTTCTTACAAAAGTAAGCAAACATGACGGAATCTAGCACCGATCGTGTTGTTTACATTAGTGTCAATGGTAACGGTGTTGGTGTTCTCTGTCATAGTTTAATGTCCGTTGCTGTCATCCCATGACAGAAAACAGCAATGGACATTAGTAATGGTAGTATGAACTTCCCTTAAGAAATGTTGGATTTCTGGTGACCCCATCGCTTACATCTCCATATTCAATCTATTGGGCTAACATAAAACAGCCGATGGCGGTATGTCATCTCCCTAGAAGTCCCAGAGTCTTTTAATGGAGTGCCAGTGCTCATGCCCAACCACCACTCGTGTTTAAAGATCACATTGAGGGACTTAAGATATCCATTCTCCATTCCCAGCAGTCTTATTACCTCTGCCTTAGATAGGTAATAATTTAATTTGTGGAAAATGAAGTAAGTGCCCATAAGTGAAGTGACTGCTGCAAAGAAATCTACAGAAAACTGGAAGTGTTAGCCTGTTATTTACCTTAGTGGTTAAGGTCAGGACTACAGGATTTTTATGATTCATTTGGTATAGAGATAATAACATGGCACAAGCTCAAGGTTTTCAGAACTTACAAAATAGATTGAACTCACTAAAAAGAAAAGCTTTTCAATGAGATAAGGGAGACGTCATCCCTCTGCCAATAACTAGAAGGTTCATATACTAAGAAGAGCAGTCGTGGAAAAACGTGCTGAAATCCAATTGATCTTCTTGATGCTTTCATGAACCATAACGGTATAATACAAAATATGTTTCATTTCTAATATTCTGTTTTTAAGAAAAGTCAAATTGACAAAATAGAGAAAACCTTTGACCAAAGTGTCAGCAAAGTTGAGTCAAGATACAAGCACAGAATCCAGTCTATGATGAATGAGAATGCTGACTTAAGGTAATTCTATTTCTTTAAATTGAGTTCTTTGCCCACCATAAACACAATACAGGCACTGTCCTCACTGTCACCTCATCGCACATTCCCGGTGTCAAACCTCATTTGACACCCTTAGCATTTTAGTGTTTTTGTTTGTTCAAATCTGTTCGGCCGTTCCAAAGATATGAGCCCTATAAGTGTATATACAGATAAGGGTATACCAGGCAAGTGGGCGGTAAGGGTGTGTATACAGTACTGTCACTACAATACATTGCTTCCATCCATCTTAGAGTGAGGGCAACAGACATTAACAGAAGTATAATAAACAGACAAAAAATATTCAGGACTGGCAAACAATGCGAGCAGGAAACGCAGGTGGCTGTGGGAGTAATACAAATGCACAAGCACCTTAACACCAAGAGCATTGCTACAAATACCTACTGTATAGAAAAATACATGAAAATAAGGTTATTGGTTTTTACACTTTGATCAAGTTGTATTTAGACCCATCTGCCAAGACAAGGTGGTCTTAGTTGCTGGGTCCATTTCCATTGAATATAATGTAAAAAACCATCTTGTATTGATTTTTCTCATTTCTGCTATTTCATTTTCTTTAGGAGAAAACTTATTGCTAAAAGTGAAAAACTCTTCAGTCAAAGAAACAAAGACTTTACTGGGAACTAAAGAGTTGAAGCGTGAGGATTCGTATGGGACTATCAAGTCTTCACAAACTGCTTTAGAATTGTTCATTCTTGGGGGATTGAGATTGCCTTGATATTTTTCACTAAATTGTTCAAAAGCCTACACATACCATTCATATAAAATCACACAAAATGTGTTGCATGCAAAGCTTTGGTACATTATGTAACTTATTTAAGCAGAGTTCACAATTGATGTTTCCTAGGCCAGGCTTGATCCCCTGTGGGATGGGTTGTAGAAGGATGTCTACCTAATGCTTATGACCTGTTTCACTCAGCACCTGAAGGGATTTCCAAATCTGAGGTGGCCGGGCTGCATGTATACTTTGCCTGGCCTGTATAAATTGGAAAATGTAAGACAAGACTAGGTTATGACGGGGTCTATTCCCAGTGCCCCTTGTTTTAACAACTAATGTTCCCCACCTATATAGTGTGGTGTAGAAGCAGCATGAGCAGACACTAAAGCTGAGGTCCTACACAATGGACATGGTCCCAGATATCAGACCCTGGCAAATCTAATGTTGATGGCTTATCTTAAAGATAGGCCATTAATGCTAGAAACCGGATAACCCCATTAACAAGCTTTGTCAGTTATGTACGGTTCACACTAGCGTTGTCTCTCCATTATTTGGGTCCATTGGGGAACCCTCACAACGGAGAGGCAGACTGCTAAAACAGTAGCTGCACACGGAGCACAGCAGACCCCTTTGACTTTAATGGAGTCTGTCAAGTGTTCAAAAAATGGAAACAGTGGTTACTCATGGAAACCCGCTGACTCCATAGGCTATAATGTGGTCCGCTGGGTTTCCGCCTGAAAAATGCACATTTTTTTAAGCAGGTTTGGGGACGGAAACCCCTAATGTAGATCAGGCGCAGGTGTGAACCTAGTCTTATTTCCATTGTGGTAGGAAAATAGCATGTGTGATAACACAAGTACATACTGCACATGTAATAACAGCCTAAGTGCTTAGTCTTATGAGACTGATCATTATAAGTCATAGTCCCTCAAATATCACAGAAATAAATGCCAGGAGAATCGTCTTTGCAGTATTTTTTATTTGTGTATTTATAGATTCTTTCTGATCCAAAAACCGCCCCTGAGAAATGATACATGTGACCAATAGCTTTTGTATACCGTCTCCATCTCTGAAGATTATTATTTAACATAGAATTATCGATACTTCACATTATATTCATCGTATTTTATCAAGTCAAACATAAGAATATATACAATAGCAGCAATACAATGACTTGTGACAATGTTTACAATATAACGCCTAATATTCTGCAGTTATCTCCAGTACCCTAATGTTTTCCATGTCGCACTTACTAGGGTCCAAGGTTCTAGGAGGTGTTTTTTGGAATCTCAGCATTTCCACTGTGGATTTTTTTCTGCAATGTGTGGATGGGATTAGCCAGAATACCATCCACTTTGAAGGTAAAGGGAAACTCCTTAGCCAAATTGCTGCGTTTCGCAATGTGGGACCCGACCTTAAATATGATTCTAATGTGATCATATACTCCCATTAACCAGTTATATGCCAATAAGTGTCAGTTTTGAGTTTGCTTCGCAGTAGACGTAACCTCTGTCTGAAAACAACCTACTGACTACAGGAGATTTTTCTGTAGAGGTCAAAGTGCAAAGAGGGGGAGGAGGTGAGCTGTCTATCACTTAAAGGCAATGGCGTGATCCTATGTTTTATATATGTACAGTTGTTTCTTTTCAATGAAATTCTGCTTTTGTTAATAAAGTGATTGCAATATAATGTGACAATTCCATTTAACAACCTCTAGTGCAGTGCTGACGAAACATGCTACAAAATGGTGCATCCTCCTCTACTCGAACTCTGTCAGGCTACTCCTTCCCTGCATAGGCTTAGCACCCTATGGGCTGCTGAAATCAGATGGTAGCCTGCATCTAGGCAGAAGAGTGAGTGCTGGATTGATCACCATGCCTGTGCTGGACTGCTGGTGCAATTCACATACATCTGCCAATCCTATATGTTTCCTAGTATCATGTATGGTGCTGCGCCGGACTCCTGTGCTACGCTTGTGCTTTCTAGTGACGTGAGTACCATGACATGATCTCTTATGGGCAAGGACAAATTTAAAGAGATTTTCTCACTATATAGATTTTTTCCCTATTAAAAGGATCAGGAGAACGGGGTGCTCAAGTGGTCAATTAAAGGGGTTCTATCATTAGAATCCCGTTTTTTATTATTTATTATGCTTACTTATATAGCGCCATCATATTCCGCAGTGATTTACAGACATTGACAGTCACTGTCCCATATAGGGCTCACAATCTGCATTCCCTATCAGTATGTCTTTGGTGTTTCTAACTAAGCCCACTTTGAAGTAGCCCTAAGAAGGGCTATTCTTCCTCTACACCGCCGTTCGGTAGATATCCCGGTTTTCATTGTTATGCTAATTAGTCTCCAGACAGCACAGAGGCGTCCCCGTGCTGCTTGAAAACTCTCCATCCATCGCCGCCTCCATCTTCCTTTTTATCTCTTCTGCCACGTTACTATCACATGTTCATTCAAAAGCAACAACTGTGCATGTCCGTTGGCCATTTTCTTGTGGCCTCTCCCATTTGGCCAAAAGAAAATGGCTGACGGATATACACAGTAGGTACTTTTGGATGAAGACATGACGGAGAAGAAGATGGAGGCGTCTCTGGAGGCCCCCAGTGCTGTCTGGAAACTCATTAGCATAATGACAAAAAAACAGAATATCTACGGAACGGCAGTGCAGAGAAGAATTCTAAAGGTAGGGGAAGAATAGCCTTTAAGGCTATTCCAACGTAGACTTGGTTAAAAATGGGATTCTAATATTAGAACCCCTTTAAATTTTATGGGACTGCCAGGATATTACGGTCCAGAAGCACCATAGAAGTGAATGAAGAAGTTTCCATACCACTTCTCCATTCTCATGAAGCAGCAGCTTTGTGGTCTTGTCTTTCAGATGACTTATACAGACTCCTGATTTCACAGTGTCATGTCAGTGCAATTGTAATAGCTAGTTTCCAAGAGTAGTGGTCACCTATGTAAAGCCACACATATCGCTAACCCGACCGCTGTCTTAACGTCCTTCCTGGGAATTAACAAAGTGCATATTTTCTGGTCCCCAGAGAAGAATGTGGTCAATAAGGTTCCCAGTTCTTAAGTAGTGACTGAGAGCAGAAACCAGGTCCACACTCGTAGAATAGCGACAATGCCGTCACAGGTCTAGAAATAGCGTGTTCAGAGGTAGCAGTCACTACTGGGCCCAGTAGCCTAAGGGGAGCTCAAAGGCCTCTCAAAAACACAAGAAGACACTAAGATTAGATAGCACATGCTAAGTCGGGGCCCATTAGAGATTTTGCACCAGGGCCCAGAAGTTTTAAGTTACACCTCTGGCTGAAGCAGTGACGATCCCTACTGAAGCGGGATGTACAACAGTCCAAAGCGATTCTGTTTTCATGATCCACTATTAGAAGACCAGTTTTTTGGTTAGTGTTGTCCATGGCTCTGGCATCTGCGTTGCACTGAAATTGCCAGCTTGTTTTCGGCTCAGTTCCTGGTTTACTTTAGTTAGGGTTGAAATGATGTCCTTTTTACTATAAAATAAATAAATAAATTAAATAAATAAATACAATTTTTACATATTTGTAAAAAAATATTAAATTACGAGATAAAAATTATATCCTCTATAGATTTTTTTTTTCCAAAGTGAAATACTTTGTGTACTTGTCCAATGATATGACTATTCAGGATAAGCTGCAGTGTGTGTACATGAGGAGTAATATAATTTCTAGTAATTCTTAAATTCAAGATGGTGAACAAGATTTTCTTCGTTTTTCTATTTCTTAAATTTCAAAAGTGACAATTTTTTATTTTTTTCATTGGCCATATGAGGGATTATTTTTGTGTTTTTTGATGGTATATAACCTAAATTTCTGCAATTGGTTAATTTGCTGCGGCGTGTTATTTTATCACAGAATCTAACAAAAAGCAAATGGTCCTTGATGTATTATACAGCAGAGACCCAGTGCTAATGCCCACAATTAGTGCCTGCACTGATTGGGGGCATTAACCTCTGAAACCAAGGTGTCATTTTTGTGGTGGGGCCATTTTGTTGTGGATCATCGTTCCCCAACTATAGAGCCCCTTTAAGACTTTAATTAGGGCTCCAATTGCAGCTAAAAATTACAAAAAAACCCCCAAACAAACAGCACCCATGCTAGCTATATAGCTCACACAGTCTCTGGCATTGCCACAGAATAAGGCTTAGATCCCACCAAAATCAGTGGTTTCGGATAAATGTAATGTATATGACCACCTTTAGGTTTTCAGCATATGAGATCTAGTTTTGAAAACAGAGTACGGTTACCTTTGATAGCTTTGATGTAGCTGTTTACACAAGGACTGAATGTACCAGGAACCACAAATTGGATCTCTAAAGGACACACATTGCAAAGTGGTCGGCATTCCCAGCAGAAAGTCTGGTTCATCTGGAATCAGGTTCTTTGATATATTACAGCAGTCAGCTGAAGCATTGCAGGCATCTGTTTGTAGAGGGACCAGTTGGTGATGTTTTTTACCCTGACATGCCTGGATAAAGAACAATTTGGGCTTTCCAGTCAATGTAGAACATCGGGATCTAGAGAAGGACAAGGTAAGATTCCTGATGGGCACACTTTCCCCATCTGTCCCATAGATTATTCCTTGGTCCCCATGGGACAGAACACAACATATGAAGCAATTGTTTTGCTCGTGGTTTATTTCACTGTATAACTTGATGGTCTGAAGCATCTCATATCCCTTGAGGTCATTCTTTATTTCTACTTGAAATCCCAGCTTGGAAAATACATCTTGGAGTGATTCTAAAAACAAAAAGATTTCATGTACTAAAGAAGCAGACCAGTGAAAACACTCTTATTCATCTGTGTTCCCCTCACCTGAATACTTCCCCTCAACTGAATACCTGGGCTTCTTTATTTACATCTGCTTTGATCAAACTCCATCTTAAAGGGGTTGGGCCTAGTTTCAATGTTGCGTTTTTCAGCTCCATTCACTGTCGATGGGACTACTGGAGATGGCTGAGTAGTGTACGCTACTATCTCTGGCAGCAGGGGTGGATCCAGGGCTGGGCGAGCCAGTTAACCGCCCAGGGCTCCGCGGCACGGCCTGGACCCAGTGCGTACCTCTAATGGGGGCGGCAGCTCGGGCGATTTTTTTTTTCTTTGAACCAGCGCATTAGAGCTCCCACTCTCCGTGCGTTGGCTCAGACGTCTACGTATCAGCGTACACTGATACGTAGACGTCTGCCGAGAGAAGAGGATCGCGGAGGCAGCGGGAGCAGCAGCAGCGCGATCGGTAAGTATAACATTTTTTTTTTGTTTTATAATAGGCTGCTACCTGCTTTAGTATCTCCAGCAGGTAGTGGCCTATTTACCAACCTCCCCGGACCTGATCACTGCCACCCCCGCTTCCCCTTGTACTATAGGCCACGGAGGCCGGCAGTGAATAGGCCCGGGCCAGACCGTGATTCCACTGCCGCTATTATTATACTCGGGGGGTCTTTTCAGACCTCCGAGTATAATAATCAGAGCCCCAGGGGAGGGGAGGAAACATAATAAACAATGTTACTTACCTCTCCGGGATCCGATGTTAATCCTCGCTGGCTTCGGGTGTATATGGTAATGCCCAGATGTCACGTGGTCTGGTATATTACTATATAGGCCCAAAGCCTGTGCTAACAGTACAATGTAGGTCCGAAGTCTGCTAGGATTAAAGAGGACCTTTCATGGGTTTGGGCAAAGGCAGTTCTATATACCGCTGGAAAGCTGAATTCAGCGCACTGTTGGCTTTCCAGCTGTATATAGAGCTGCCTTTGCCCAAACCCATGAAAGGTCCTCTTTAACATCAGATCCCGGAGAGGTGAGTAACAGTGTTTATTATGTTCTCTCATCTCCCTTGGGGGTCCAATTATTATACTCAGGGGTCTGAAAGGACCCCTGAGTATAATAATAGAGCTTGAATGGTCCACTGTGGCCCCTGTGACCTCTACTATGCCCCACAGCGGTCCCCTGGCATATATATATATATATATATATATATATATATATATATATATATATATATATATAGGGGTTGGGTGCTTGAAGAAGTGAGGAGTCAAAGATGTCTGTGTTTCAAACTTTACAGAGTCAAGTCACAGCTGAAAGAAGTGGTCATGTCGGTCCAAAGGGAAGACGCAGGAAATGTGGGGAGACGTCTCCTGTGAGTATTACTGCATTGTATTTATTGTAATAGCAGAATGTAATGGCAGAAAATATGAATCGCATTTGAAAAACGCATTTTTAGAGCTAATTTTTTCAAAAAATCCTGGGCGGAGGACCCCCCAGACCCCCCAGTAAGTAGGGCCCCGCCAAAGTCAATTGCCCAGGGCCCCGCAAGGCCTGGATCCGCCACTGTCTGGCAGTGTCGTAGAGAATGAATAGAGCAGTAGTGTGCATGCTTGGCCTGCTTTTGCATTTGGACTCCACCATTCAACATTAAAAATTCGGTCAACCCAGTTAAGTATTAAATGTTACTTTCTCTGTGCTTTGTGCAAAGAAAATCACAGCTCAGTCTCCCTAACTGTATACTTAAGGTCTTGTATAATATTGAGTAGCATTGCCCCTCAGCAGGCAGAGGTGGTACTGTCTATAGCTGACCATGTAAAGCTGTGATGCATCAGCTCAGAGTAATGTTTGCAAGCTCACTAACCCTCCCTGTGGGCAGTGCAGCCAGCGAACTAAACATCACAGCAGCATGTGACCTCAGATGTGGGAGTAAATTACTACCTGTGATTTCATTGGGGGGGGGAGGGGCGGGAGTGGAGAAGGGAGGGGAACACAGAGAGTGGGAGCAGGCAGATGGATCATGGGAAATGTAGTTTGTCCACATATTTACTTGCTACAAATAACAGTGATATAAGGAGCAGCAAGTAAAATAAAGCCAAGCAATGGGTGAACAAGGGAGCAGTGAGTATTTAGCCTTGCTGTGTATGTATTTACAGATAATTTTTAGAAGTTGGATAACCCTCTAGTCTTAAGCTATCTGTCATAGAGGATGTGAACCCCAGTTTTTGTGTATGTTCACCACCTTGGGAGACACCTTGACAATACAGAATAAGCTGCCAGCCTTATTGGGAAAAGACAAGATACACCACAAACAATATAAAGTAAATGTATTTCTACAGGTGCTGGTTCATTGTTTTTCATTTTTACCTTCATCTATTTTGGTCCCTCTCCTGTCTTTGAAGTCTTCTTGTCCAGGATTACATCTTGCTTCACTGAAGTCAAAATTATTTATGATGAGGCAAATCCCCCGCGTTGGGCTGTTCATTGTATAAACTGTACCTGAAAGCTAAAGTAAACCAAAACATCCATGTAAACTAAGCGGGGTGTTACTTTGCATATGATGTTAAGTGCGAGTAGCTATATTCTGCCCTCATATCTTTCCTCAATAAGATGTGACTTCAGACAATTCCCCACAATCAGTTTGTTACTTTGGGGGATTGGTAGTAGAAAAAGGAACCCATTGAAGTCAATGGGAGGCTTTTTTTCAGCACTGAAATTCCACACCAAATTCCTCTAATAGACCCTAATAGGGGTCTGATACGCCCTATACTGTGACAGTGCCCAGGACCCTTTCACATGTATATTGGACCTACTGAAATGATGACCTCCATGTTGCCAATAGTGCTGACTATGGTGCAGAAGGGTCTGCACATGACATTAGGACCCACATGTAAGAATAAAACCTTTCATTTTGGGCTGTGATGAAACCTGTGATGTTGCTTAGTCTTCCTAAAATTTGCCTGACAGCCTCTCTAAATCCCTTGTTCCTCTGGGCCAATCTATATAACGCCCATGTAATAATGTCTACACAAAAAAAGCGTGTTAACCCACAGCCATACAAATGATGACACTTTTTCTGTTTGTACAGAAATCGCCATATTAACAAAAATGGGGAATGTCTTATTGAGGCAAGTAATAATTACCTGGTTACCCTGCTTCGTGGTAATGGCCTTTATAAAAGGTCACATATATCCATGACCCCATATCATAATACTAGACCCCAGATTGTCACTGGTTATATGAAACAAATAATTGTGCCGTGTTAATTTATGCCATTTATGGATCACATAAAATATTTTCTGACAATGCAGAATATGTTACTATGTTTTATATCTGTTTAATAAAGTGTATCACTAAAATGGGTTTAGTGTAATTTAAAAAAATTGCTAAAGCCTAATTTTATTAATTTATCTATTAAGTTTGAGACAGGGATTGAATCCAAGAAATAGGCGAAGAAGTAGTTTCAATAGGTCTATTTTTTTTTTAATCTCATACCAAGTTTTTTCTTTCCCTGCATATGTTTGATATATAGAGAAATATCACTACATTCCAATACATTGTACTTAGAAAATATATTTTTAAGCATACAGTGTGCTGGCATATAGAATCTTTATATTCCAATCCATTATGTAGGGACAGTAATCTACTAATGAAGCTTGGTATAAGATTTAAAAAAAAATCTCCTATTGGAACTAATAGAACCTGCGGCTCAGTCAGTAGAACAACAGCTTTGCATGCTCCATTTCTTTGACTCAATCTCTAACTGATACTAAATGAAAAACAAACTTTAAATTGTTAGAGACTATTGAGTGACTGGGTGAAGGGACCTGAAAACCGTCAGACTGCTGGGAATCCTGAGTTAGTTGGCATGTCTCGTATTCCCATTTGGGATGTTTATGGTATATAACGGATATCATATCTATCTCAAGAATGGGAAAAACCTGACTGCCCATCTGGAGGCTGCAGTGAATGGAGAGTATACCATAGATGTGCAGCTCTTTCCATTCACTCTTATAGGACTTATGAAAAAAGTGAGAATACCACTTTAAGATTTTCCACATGTAATATTCTCACCAGCTATGTATGTTTTACCTCTGATTCTTGTGTCGTACTAGTTGGTTCTCCATGAGAATCATCAGTGTTTATGGACCCTGGAGCAGCCGCTAGGATGACAGGAAACAGCGGTGAAATTATAAAAGCATTTTTGACTATAAAGTGGGTCATTTATGTGTGACTGCTGACTAAATTATATTTTTCACCATAGTAACTAAATTTTGGGGTTTTTTTGCGATTTACACTCCTGTCTGTATAATGTGTCACAATTTATAGCGCATGTTCAGAATGAAAATAAAACCATGAAGTCAAAGGAATTATCTGCAAACTTCTGAGATGGAATACAAGGATACAAGAGGAGGAGGAGAAGGGTACAAAAAATTCTTGTAACATTGAAGGTTCAATAGAACAGAGGGGAGTCTCCTTGGTTATTACATATGAAAAAAAACAAAAAAACTTTTTAAGTCTTCAGTAGGTGATACCTTTTTTAATGGCTAACTCATAATGCTGACAGAATATGACGTTTCGAAGCTTCCTTCTTCAGATATATCTGAAAACGCTTTCTAGAGGCTGCATATTTATGTACAACAGGACACATAGGGATAGGATTACAGGAGGGAGGGGGGGGAAGAGGCTTATTACTATATACTTATAACAACAAACAATCAATTGCCAGATCCCAGGTTATCTTAATGGCTGTCTTAATGATTTGTATAAAAAGACATAAACCCACGTGAGACGTTAATTTCATTGTCCAGCATCTGGAATAGGGTCATGGCCTTGTACTCATAAATCAGTCGCTGTTTCCTTGATTTAAAGTTCCCTTTTAAGATCAAGATTTTCATGTCATTGATGATGCTGTGGTCTTCCTGGCAGAAGTGTTTTGGCACGGGAAGATCAGTTCTCTGTTGTTTGATTGTATGGCGATGTGAATTAATTCTCATTCTGAGTTTCTGTCCGGTCTCTCCAACATACAGATTTTCAGTGGAACATTTGGTGCAAATGATCAAATACACTACATTAGGTGTGTTACAGGTGAACACACCTGGGATTTTATATTCCCTGTTAGAGTTTGGGATCTTTATCCTGTCAGTGGTCAGTATGTGCGGGCAGGTCTTGCACCTCTTCTGTCCACATGGAAATGTTCCTTTGTTATTTGGAGGTGACAGAGAGCTGCTAATAATCATATTCCTGAGGTTTGGAAAGGAACATTCCCATGTGGACAGAAGAGGTGCAAGACCTGCCCGCACATACTGACCACTGACAGGATAAAGATCCCAAACTCTAACAGGGAATATAAAATCCCGGGTACGTTCACCTGTAACACACCTAATGTAGTGTATTTGATCATTTGCACCAAATGTTCCACTGAAAATCTGTATGTTGGAGAGACTGGTCAGAAACTCAGAATGAGAATTAATTCACATCGCCATACAATCAAACAACAGAGAACTGATCTTCCCGTGCCAAAACACTTCTGCCAGGAAGACCACAGCATCATCAATGACATGAAAATCTTGATCTTAAAAGGGAACTTTAAATCAAGGAAACAGCGACTGATTTATGAGTACAAGGCCATGACCCTATTCCAGACGTTGGACAATGGGATTAACATCTCACGTGGGTTTATGTCTTCTTATACAAATCATTAAGACAGCCATTAAGATAACCTGGGATCTGGCAATTGATTGTTTGTTGTTATAAGTATATAGTAATAAGCCTCTTCCCCCCTCCCTCCTGTAACCCTACCCCTATGTCCAGTTATAAATATGCAGCCTCTAGAAAGTGTTTTTAGATATATCTGAAGAAGGAGCTCAGAGGAAGCTTCGAAACGTCATATTCTGTCAGCATTATGAGTTAGCCATTAAAAAAGGTATCACCTACTGTAGACTTAAAAAGTTTTTTTGTTTTTTTTCATATTTCATAACCACTGGCTAACACGGTACCAAAACAAACATTTTCCTTTTGCCAAATGGTTATTACATGTAAGAAGTAGAGAACTACCAGGATTTAGAAAGCCGAACGCCAAAGAAAAATAATCAGGGGAGTAGAGCCTTGGTCAGAGAGGTGATCAGAAAAACCATGGCCATTCTGACAGTGCTACACTGTGAATAGCGCCCTCCACAGGGACAACCATGTCTGGAGCAATCAGTTAATCAAATTTTCATGGTCAGACAGAAGACACTTCTAGATAAATACCAAAAGGCTAAGGCCCCACACAGTGAATCGCTGCAAAAAAAATGCTGTGAAATAAACTGCATTTTTCCAGTGTTTTTCCCAGAAATTTTCTGACTCTATGTACATTTAAATGGGCTAAATTTGGGGAAAGAATGTTCTTAGCAATCCTTGTTGACAATAATAATACTATATAAAATGGTCTGAACATAAAACACACAATTTTGGGGATTTATGAAACCAAGATTGAATTCTTTGACCAGAACATCATCATTTTTGATGGAAACCAGGAAAACCACTCGTCATCTGGCCAATATGATCCCTATGGTAAAGCCTGGTGGTCACAGCATTACTGTCTCTAAATGGAATCAAATGGAAGAGGATCTGAAGATATTTTCCTTGTTGATTACATTGTATTTTCTGTCCTGGAATCAGCATAAAAAAACTAAAGAAACCCTTAGGCTGGGATCCCACATGGCATAAATTGTGGCAAAAACTCAGGGTTTTACAGTCCTTGCAAAGTGAATGAGATTTTAGCAACTCCATTCGCACATTCAAGAAAAATACCCACAGAGTATGTTATGTTTTTGGAAATTATCCCTACGGAAATGTCCATGCAGATGTGTTAATGCAGTGCATGGATTTGTAGCACGTAGATGAAATGTATTAAACTCTAATCCACTTTGCTGCTATTGTAAAATATTGCAGATCTTCCATATGGAAATGTCGCAGTGTATCAGTCCCATGGTAAAATAGATTGGGGCCCCTAATCAAGTCTAAGGCCCCCCTAGTTTTCCTCCGCGGACTTTCTGCTTCATTTATACCTATAGAGAACCTATTGACGTTTTCGTAGATCTAAGTGACATGCTGCAATTTTCAAAAACGTGACATACTCTGTGGGTATTTTTCTACAATGTGTGCATGGAAGTTGCTAAAATCACATTCACGTTGCAGGGACTGTAAAACCCTGAGTTTTGTTGCCACGGTTTATGCCATGTTGGGTCCCGGGCCTAAGGGTTTTTTCACAAAATTTTTTGATGCTGATTCCTGGACAGAAAATACATTGTAATCAACAAGGAAAATATCTTCTCCCACTTGATTCCATTTAGAGACAGTAAATGGGGCAATGAATAAGATTAACCCCTTAAGGACCAGGCCATTTTTTGGTTTCGCATTTTCGTTTTTCCCTCCTCACATTTCAAGAGCCATAACTTTTTCATTTTTCAGTTCACAGAGTCACATGATGGCTTATTGTTTGCGCGACAAATTGTACTTTGTAATGGCACCATTCAATATGCTGTGCAATGTACTGGGAAGCTCTAAAAAAATTCAGAATGAGGTGCAATTGGAGAAAAAATGCATTTGCGCCATTTTCTTATGGGTTTAATTTTTACAGCGTTCACTGTTTGGTACAAATGACATGTTACCTGTGTTCTACGTGTCAGTACGAACGCGGTGATACCAAATTTATGTAGTATTTGAAATGTTTTGATACTTTTAAAAAAATTATAAACTTTGCAAAATAGGAAAAAAAATTTGTGTCATCATGTTCTAACACCTGTAACTTTTTCATATTTCCATGTATGGAGCTGGTTGTGGTGTCTTTTTATGCGGGACAAGATGACGTTTCTATTGATACCATTTGGGGATGGTTTGATCACTTTTTATTCAATTTTTTATAGGAGGCAAAGTGTTGAAAAAAACGCTATTTGGCTATTTTTATTTTTTTTGCCGCTACGTTGTTCGCAGTACGGGATAAATGTTTTAATATTCTAATAGTTCGGGCATTTTGGAGCGCGGGGATACCTAATATGTTTATGTTTAATGTTCTTTAATTACTTTTATAGCTAATCTAGGGAAAGGGGGGTGATTTGAACTTTTATATTTTTTTAATTTTTTCAATACTTTTAAAAACTTTTTTTTTTCTTGTTATACATTTATGATCAGACCCCTTAGATACCTTGAAACCTAGGGGGTCTGATCGCTCATACTATTCACTGCAATACTACAGTGAATAGTATGTTTACACTATGCCTCTGGCATCGTCTAATAGATCTTGTGCAGAGACAAGCCTGGAAGCCTTCAATAGGCTTCCGGCTGTCATAGCAACCGATCACCGCCCTCATGTGACGTTCAGGAGGGCGGCGATCGGCGAAACATGGCGACGCCCGTGCCGCCGGCGCCATTTACACACTGCGGTCACGTTTGACCGCAGTGTGTAAAGGGTTAACAGCAGCGATCGGCTCGGGCACCGACCGCTGCTGTTAGTGGCAGGTCCTGGCTGTATGATACAGCCGGCATCTGCCGTGTATGGAGCGAGCTCAGCGTGTGAGCTCGCTCCATACATCCCCATGCGACCCATGACGTACAGTTACGTCATGGGTCGCTAAGGGGTTAATCTAAGAATGCGAACCTGCAGCAGAAACCCACGGCTTAGTCTCAGCTTCTTGCCACAGATTCCATCAAAAAAGTACTTTTTTTTTTTTTTTTGCCCATGTAAACATACCCTCATTTTGTGACTATGTATCCAGAAATATCACAAGGAAGCTTTTCCAAATAAAGTATTATATACCTGCTATTTCCTTTTCATATGTTGTAATCAGTTCCATAAATTTGTCATCATCAACGTATTGAGACATCTGCGTCAGGAAGCTCACGTTATCTTTCGAGATTTTATCTTTTCTTTCCAATTCAATGAAAAGATCCCATAAACTCTGAGAAAAAAATAGAGTACAATATATTCTAAAGAGTGTAAAAGACTTTTCATTTTCCTTGTAGGTAAAATTTTTCCCAAAAACGCTTATGGCTGAAGCCCCACGTTGTTCAAACGCAGCTTTTTTTGTTGCAGATTTTGTTGCATTTTTTTGAGCCAAAGCCAGGAGTGGATTGAGCAGAAGCAAGAATTATATATATATATATATGTATATATATATATATATTCCAATCATTTTGTATTCACCCTTGACTCAAGCATTTGAGCAACGTGGGGCCTTAGTCTTAAGCAGTTTTGGGTTCACACCAACATTCAAACTCCGTTTGGGGTTTCCGTCCCCGAATCCCCATGAAAAATACGTAGAGAAAAAGGATTGTTAGGAATTTTTTTGGGCAGCTACAGAGTTGAAACCCAGCAAACCGCGATAACCGCTGTTTAAGTAGATTAGCTTTCTGTTTTTCGGAACCAAAGAATTGAAAACTAAATACTAATGTGAACCTAGTGTAACTCGTTCTTGGAGGAAAAACATGCTAGTAGATATTTCTATAGTTTATTGTAGTAATGTGGCTGCACGCTCCACCACTAGTGGGTTCATGTAAGCTTGTAAGCTTCCTCTAAAAGGGTCCAGCAAATTATTCTAAGTTTATCAAACAGCTTAGACTCACATCATGTGGTTTTAGGTAACTTTCTCAGAATAAGTCGTTACGTGTGTACATAAGAATTGGGCTATTTTTTCTCCTTCCCTTCTCTTTCGTCTGGTTGAACGTATTTTTAATTGCATTGTGATTGCCAATTTGCCTTCTAATATTGTTGGTTGTCACATTTGCTTCTGTTTGTACTTTTGTTCTAGACCCCTTTTGGTTTTACGGGTCTTGTTTTGTCATGTGTATATATTGTGTTGTTATAAATAAAGAATTTATTAAAAAAAAAAAAAAGACGGGCTATTTTTGGCCATTATCCGACTCCATCTCTAATTGTCTGTTTAATATGTGACAAAGACAATGATGTAGCAAAATATCGCCATCAGTATTTAGCTGGTTTCAGTAATCCTTACCGTCACTTTTTCCAGTCTAGGTTTGGAAATAATTCCATTATACTGTGACTTGATTTCCGTAACTTTACTATCTGGTACAAGGTTTCCAAGATTATAGAGTAAGCATCTAAAGCAACAGTAAAAAGTAAAGGGATTAGTCATTGAGAACAGGATTATGACTCTTGGCTGTCAATGTTCTCTTCTCTCACTCTTACTGTATATGGCTTTCAGATTTTAAGCACTGTTAAGGGCTAGATATGTTTTTTTTTAGGGACTGTCTCTGTTATGCAGTTGATAAGACCTCACCTTCATCAAGTCGCAGCACTTTATTTGTGCTATTGGAGAAATTTGTCTTAATAATATCACTTAATTTTAGCATAAATAGGAATTTTGGTCCTTATTTGGAGACACCACTGTCTTCCAATGTTATACCTTAAAGGGAACCTGTCCTAAGGTTATGAGACACTAACATGTCCTTATCCACCAGTGGTTTAGTACTGTGCATACACCTGAGCTCTGTGCACTGCTCGTCCTGTAACTATTAAAGACTTTATCTAAACCCCAGTGATGGGCAGACTCAGTGTATGCAGGTTTGAGACACTATGCATAAGAATATGTGCAGCAACCTGTAGTAGTGAACTTGAACATGTCACAATGGCTATGCACTACTAGATCAGTCCCTTCAATTCTCCTGGACTGGTGCAGTGCATTTCTGGTGGTGGTGGTCTTTCTCCCAGAATATGCGTTAGATGTTATAAATCCTCCTGAGCCTGGTGGGAATTGGAGTGTTTATGATAGCAATGTAGTAGTAAGACTCAGGAGACACGAGATATGCAGGAACACAGTCACTTGCAACTTAACTCAAGGAAGAACACAGTAAAACAACTTCTAAGTATAGATGTAGACTTCTTGCATCTTAACCACTTTGAATTGGAGTTGAGCTAGCAGTTGGCGAACTCCTCTTGATTCACTCAGCCAAAACAAGGGTGAGGTTGTACTGATTGGATCATACCAAATTTCTGCTCCAGGCCCACAATGGTACAGCCCATTTAAGAGAGAACTCTACATTATATGCAAACTTTGTACAAGTTCAAACGAGCTATTTATATTTTGTGGCTACAAGTGGGATGCCATGCTTGATGGAAGTTTAAATTCCCAAAACCTTTTGACAGGCTCCTTTCAATTATGTGTTCTAGTTCTTTCATGTCTTTTTTTTGTCTACTTTTTGTATTTTGCTCATGATCCTTGTCACTGCCCAAAACCTCCACTAACATCCCCATCCTATACCCATTAGATTATACTAAATGTTTCTGTTTCTCTTAGATTTTTGGGTAGATGTTCATTTATTGGTCAGTGTAGTAGGTGTCCGCCCCCGTTTTGAAGTACTAGAGAATTACCATTTAAAACCCTATTTTTTGTATGTCTTACCTGTAAGGGGAGATGTGTGCCGTCGTTGGATTATTCAGTCTTTCAGCCACTGTCTTCGATGTTAATTTAAAATGTTTTGAAAGTAGGTCATATCGCTTTAAATGGAATAGCAGCTCCTCAATAAGACTTGTATTGTTCTCATCTATATGGCTCATTTGCATTAACATCTTGAGTAGATCAATGTCTTGTTTCCCTTTACTAGGTTGCTGTGGGATAAGGTCCTTGCACAAGAACGTCAGCTCACTAAGGTTGCTCGAGTCCAGATCACTGGTAATCTCATGCAACTGGACTAAAAATGCATTCATTCTGATTATAATGATTTTGTATCTGTAAGTGGATAAAATATGGATTTAGGTAACAATATTTCCTGAAGTTATAATGGCTACTACATTATAGCAGTATAATAAAATTGTAGAGTCAACACACAGAACAGCTCAAGTTATAGAGGTTTCTAGGTTTTGTATGTGCAAAAGGTTTGAAGAAAGGTTTTTGATGAAGGTATGTTTTCATTTAGATTGTCCACATATAGCACAAGCATAACGTTACGGCCCTACCAGTATACTGTATAACAATAAATACAATGGACAGTGTATCAGTTATATAACAAAAAATACTCAAGTTTATAGATGACATAAAAAAAGACATCCCCTCTATTCAATCAATACAAGAATATATGAATAGGTGCCTACATGCGGTTGGAAATATTTTTGTAAATAAAAGGTATCTAACCAATATAGAGACGGTATTAATGCAATATAGAAAAGCTATCTAGAATAACCATCTCCCTTATCCATGCATGCTTATATCAATATATGGGACATAATAACATATAATGCTTGTACTATATGTGGACAATCTAAATTAAAACATACCTTCATCATACTTCAATGGAGAGCTTCAGTTTCTTTATATATTATCCATATCTATGGATTGGGACCCGACTTGAATCGCCCTTAACAATTCAGCGTGCTGCGCAGACCATCCTCACTTTGAACAAAAATTTGTGATGGTGTGCCAGATTTAAAAATGTAAACAAACAACCCAAAATTATCCCTTCATGGTAGCAGATGCTACACCAACATGGTATTGGCATTGGAAAAAACATTGGCTCTTTGTGGCATTCTGTTTTGTTTTTGTTTTTTTATATATTTTTTCATTATGCCAACAGTACAGAATATTACAGACCATGGCACAAGAGATGTCTAAATAAGTGGTAGCAGTGGTGGGTGTACAGTATGGAATAAAACATGACATGCTAGGGTGGAGGATACGTCTGGCAGTAGCAGGAACAGTACAGTATTATTATCCTTGTATTGCTATGTGAGTTCTATCGTTAATTCTTCCTAAGTAATGAATAACCTGGTTATCATTATATCTTCTGTAAATATAGTCACTGAATCCAACAATAGGTTGCCTGGCGCCAAGCAGAAGAACTGGCCTGTTGCCGCCTGCATATTTACAGATACTGGAATGGAAAACAGTTACGGTAACAGAAAACTTCTGTATGGAAATATTACAATAGCTATGGTATTATTCGAATGCAAAGTCAATGTCTGATAGTTGTGACATTAGCACTTATGTGATTCTCATCCAGGAATCATGTAACAGCAAAAGAGTTCCCCTACAACTTGGTATTGATCATTAAAGTGGTTGTCCGAGATAATTTTTTTAAATTTTTATATTAGGCCAGGGAAGGTAAAAACAAAACAAAAACATACTCAGGGTGGGTTCACATTTGCGCCCCGGTCTCCGCTTTCAGGTTTCCACTTTTTGCCCGAGAAACTGGACAGGAGACAGAAACCAGCAGTCACTTTTCAAACCCATTTGAATGGGATTGCAAAGTGACCGCCCGTGAGCGTTTTGTGGTCTCCGCGGCAAAACTGTTTTTTGGGTTTTTTTTAACCAGACTCAAACATGCAGGACTTTGTGTCCGGTTAAAAAAAAAAATGGTTTTGCCGCAGAGACCACAAAACGCTCACAGGCACTCAAGGGCAGACACTGACCGCAGGGTTTCCATCTCCTGTCGGCAGAAGACGGAAAACCTCAAAGCAGAGACCGGGCGCAGATGTGAACCCGCCCTCACCTGTCCCGGGTGCTCCTGCTGCTCTAGTGTTTTCTTGTGGCGTAAGTTCCCACCACACTGTGATGTCCCTTTCATTAAACTGCTGATTGGCCGCATCTCTGGTCTAATATCATATAATTATACAGTTCAATAAAGATGACTGAACTATACGTGGGGGAGGGAAGAGTATTACCTGTGGGGGCAAAACTAGGCCACTTTTACTGAGATACTGTCCCCCTTCCCACATGTAGTAGCATTACTTATGTGTGTGTGTGGGGGGGCACTATTAGGACGCTGTTATTTGGAGCTTCATGTAACGCATCTGGTAGTCAGTGCACCTTTGCTGTCTATAGCAGGCTTCACTGTGTCTTCTTCTTTGCATGCTGCTAAAGGTCCACATTGTTTCAGGGGTTTCTGCCACTTGCTACATTAAAGGGGTTGGCCACTTTCAGACCAATATTGACAAACAAATGTACAATAAAAAGATATACAATTTTCCAATATACTTTCTGTATCAATTCCTCATGGTTTTCTAGATTTCTGCTTGCTGTCATTCATTCTGTTACTTCTAGAGGATAAAAGTCTGACCACGGTCATGTGATTTACCGTGAGGAATTGATACAGAAAGTATATTGGAAAATTGTATATCTTTTTATTGTACATTTGTTTGTCAATATTGGTCTGAAAATGGGTAACCCCTTTAAACATAATTCCTTAGCGTTCCAGTGCATAACTGATATTATAATGTAGGTGACAAATACTTTTGTATTGCTGGGGGTGGGGCATTCTATTTTTATGTTCTATTTTTTTTTTTGTTCTATTTCTTTTTTTTTTTTTTTTTTTTTTTTTGTACATTGTGCCCCCAAAAGGTTGTAATAGACCCTTGGGGGCATTTTATCATTACTTTTTTTCTGTTCTGATTCCTCCTGTAACTGGAGCTGATACATTAGCATCATGGCCGCTCCTACAGCTTCACATTCAGTGCCCATTGAACCTTGTATATACAGCAACTGGACAGGATTTGGTAATAAAGCACCAGTGCCTTCTCTGTGGGATGTCTGACTGCCACTAACAACCAGCTCCTCACTGCTGAGGCTGCGCTATCTTGCACCCACTAACTCTGCAAGGACATGAATCTTTGCAGAGTTGATTGCCAACTGCCTGGCCATATAAAGTCAAGTGGTTAAACTTGACGAACACATGAGATACGTATTTATAAGAATATCATAGATGTTTTAACGTAACCTTTGATTCTTCAATGTAAGCAGTAGCAGTAAAGATGTCCATACAAGTAAAACTGTGAGTGCGCTTCAATAGGGTGAAGAGCTACTGCCAGACATGTCTGCACTTATCTCTAAGGGGAACAAAGGATAAGCCATACTCAGATCTTAGGGAGTGGTCGTTGTGCCTACCAAAAGATAGATTGCCTCTACTCAGTCCCATGTTATCATACAGACCAAAACGTAACTGTATGAATAACTACAGGAGTGATCCACCAGCAGTATTCAAGTAAAAACAATGAAAACATAAAAAAGGCAAAAAAAGTCTAATACAAGCGGTTTCACTTATATTAATACCCTAAAAGAAAACATCAGTCTTTTCTTTAAAAAAAAAAAAAAAAAAAAAATACAGAAAAAACATTTTACTTCGTAATACCTGCATGTAAACACACCCTGGATGTCAGTGCGAAAAACTGTCACATATACTTGTCCTTCTCAGGGCTAGTACAGAAGGCCATAGTCCAAGCTACAAACACCATACAATATGTATACACTCACGGACCTGCGGGGTATTCGAGCTGTGTATGTTCAGGCCCACAACCAGTATAGATATGTGACCTGGTCAGTAATACTGACAGCTCCAAGTGCAGGAGAATGACGTCTACAGGAAAGAGGAGGGACAAATAACTTTGCTTTCTTCGTCAATAAGGAAATTGTCTTTCAATTTTCAGAAAAGATATTTCTACTATGTCTAAAACAAAGATTACACTTAATAACCCTTACCCTCAGGCAAATACTTAGGACTAAGAAAACTCACTGACATTGGGATTGACATGATGTTATTACAGCCCCAGATTGGAAATATATACAATGGTTTCATTTGGCAGATTTGCTACTGTGGAGTCTATAGTGTAATGTAGTAATGTAGATCATGCTATATTCTATGTGCCATTGCATCATAATACAGTCCAGTGTTGTCACCATTGGTATACAGTACAGTAGCTCATAATAATAATATAATAATAATAATGATATTAATATGTTGTCACCAGTGGTATACAGTACAGTAGCTCATAATACTACTACTACTACTACTACTACTACTAATAATAATAATAATAATGATATTAATATGTTGTCACCATTGGTATACAGTACAGTAGCTCATAATAATAATAATACTAATAATAATAATAATAATAATAATAATGATATTAATATGTTGTCACCATTGGTATACAGTACAGTAGCTCATAATAATAATAATAATACTAATAATAATAATAATAATGATATTAATATGTTGTCACCATTGGTATACAGTACAGTAGCTCATAATAATAATAATACTAATAATAATAATAATGATATTAATATGTTGTCACCAGTGGTATACAGTACAGTAGCTCATAATAATAATAATAATAATAATAATAATAATAATAATAATATGTTGTCACCAGTGGTATACAGTACAGTAGCTCATAATAATAATAATACTAATAATAATAATAATAATAATGATATTAATATGTTGTCACCAGTGGTATACAGTACAGTAGCTCAATAATAATAATATGATATTAATATTTGACACCATAGGTATACAGTACAGTAGCTCATTATAATAATAATAATAATAATAATAATAATAATAATAATAATAATATTATTTGTCACCAGTGGTATACAGTACAGTAGCTCATAATAATAATAATAATAATAATAATTAATTAATCATATGTTGTCATTGGTATACAGTACAGTGGTTCATTACTATAATCATTACAATAATAATTTGTCAGCATAGGTATACACTATAGTAGTTCATAATTGTAATGAAAAGATTCTATTTGTGTGTATGTGTATATGTATATAAATAAATAAATATATATATATATATATATATATATATATATATATATATATATATATATATTTATATATTTAGTATATCCTTAGTAGATGTGTTGTCTATGCTGGTGCTATCAGTCTACTCCCTTGGTATGTTTGTATCCAGTGGCGTAACAATGGCAGGGCCCTATGGTGAACTTTTGACATGACCGCCCCCCTTCCCCCCGACGACCTCGACCGACATTCTTGCACACTCTATTATGTTCCTTAGTGGTCCCTGCACATAGTATTTTTTTTTTAATCAGATAATTTTTATTAACAAATTTTTCTTAACATAAAATCAAACAATCGACAAAACAACAGCAACACAATAACAATTCAAAGTAAATATGGAGACACAATCCGACACATAAAGAGGGAGGGGGGAAGTCCATTAGGACCCCCGCTAAATCTCCCGAACCTCCTTTGATTTCCATGTAAAGAATAGCATTCAGGGGATCAAGGAAACAGAGAAAGTTGAAGTGAGAGATCTGTTCCTAATCAGAGACTGGGAGGGAAGGCCAGGTGTGTCCAACCATGCTCCCCAAATTTTTTTCAAATTTAGTTTGGGCCTTTCTCTGTATATACACGCTCCTCTCCAGCCTAATAGTATTATTAACTCTAGATATCAATTCCACTAGAGAAGGAGGGCTCGGGTCCAACCAATGATAAGCAATCAATTTTCTTGCCTGGTATAAAACCCTGGACAACCCTATAAAATCCGGGCTTTCCGTGTCCACACCCTCCCCCAAAAGACCTAGGAGGCAAACTAATGGTGATCGCAGAAGTGCAATAGTATACACCCGGCCAAGCAAGGACAGTACCTGACTCCAGTAATTGGCTAACTCCTGACATTCCCACATCATATGCAGGAGATGTGCGGGTTCCATACTACAGCGGGGGCATTTGGCATCAGAACGGATATGCATACGGAACAGTCTCTGTGGAGTCCTATAGACCCTATGCAAGAGATAAATATGAGACAGTCTCTGTGCTTCACTAGGGGACAGTGTCGGGGTTAGGGCTAACACATCTCCCCAGGTTTCCTCATCCCTGCACATAGTATTATGTCCCTTAGTGGCCCCTACACACAGTATTATGTCCCTCAGTGGCCCCTACACACAGTATTATGTCCCTCAGTGGCCCCTGCACACAGTATTATCCCCCATAGTGGCCCCTGCACACAGTATTATGTCCCTCAGTGGCCCCTACACACAGTATTATGTCCCATAGTGGCCCCTGCACACAGTATTATGTCCCATAGTGGCCCCTGCACACAGTATTATGCCCCATAGTGGCCCCTGCACACAGTATTATGTCCCTCAGTGGCCCCTGCACACAGTATTATCCCCCATAGTGGCCCCTGCACACAGTATTATGTCCCTCAGTGGCCCCTGCACACAGTATTATGTCCCATAGTGGCCCCAGCACACAGTATTATGTCCCTCAGTGGCCCCTACACACAGTATTATGTCCCTCAGTGGCCCCTGCACACAGTATTATGTCCCATAGTGGCCCCTGCACAAAGTATTATCCCCCATAGTGGCCCCTGCACACAGTATTATGCCCCATAGTGGCCCCTGCACACACTATTATCCCCCCTAGTGGCCCCTTCACACAGTATTATGTCCCTTAGTGGCCCCTGCACACAGTATTATGCCCCATAGTGGCCCCTGCACACAGTATTATGCCCCATAGTGGCCCCTGCACACAGTATTATGCTCTACTGTGGACACCCATAAACAATTATTATACTCTGGTCTGATCAGCTGTTTTTATATAGCTCCTTTTTATATCACACACTGTCTGTTTATAGTGACCATGTGATCTAGTTACAGCCTTGTCACATAGATGTTCATAGGATGAGGCTGCTAGCAGAAAAGGGAACCCATTGAATTCATTGGGAGGCTTTTTTTTTCAGCGCTGACATTCCACACCAAATTCCTCACCATTTTCCTCCATGTGAATGCACCCTTACTATGTGTTGCACAGCTCACTTTTGGGACTGGTTTCCAAAGCTTCCAACTTGGTTTCATCCTTCAGTAGACTGACACTCGGACTGAATCCTATTTATAAAAAGAAAAATGTTTGTTTTGGTACCGTGTTAGCCAGTGGTTATAAAATACACTCACCGGCCACTTTATTAGGTACACCTGTCCAACTGCTCGTTAACACTTAATTTCTAATCAGCCAATCACATGGCGGCAACTCAGTGCATTTAGGCATGTAGACATGGTCAAGACAATCTCCTGCAGTTCAAACCGAGCATCAGTATGGGGAAGAAAGGTGATTTGAGTGCCTTTGAACGTGGCATGGTTGTTGGTGCCAGAAGGGCTGGTCTGAGTATTTCAGAAACTGCTGATCTACTGGCATTTTCACGCACAACCATCTCTAGAGTTTACAGAGAATGGTCCGAAAAAGAAAAAACATCCAGTGAGCGGCAGTTCTGTGGGCGGAAATGCGTTGTTGATGCCAGAGGTCAGAGGAGAATGGCCAGACTGGTTCGAGCTGATAGAAAGGCAACAGTGACTCAAATAGCCACCCGTTACAACCAAGGTAGCCAGAAGAGCATCTCTGAACGCACAGTACGTCGAACTTTGAGGCAGATGGGCTACAGCAGCAGAAGACCACACCGGGTGCCACTCCTTTCAGCTAAGAACAGGAAACTGAGGCTACAATTTGCACAAGCTCATCGAAATTGGACAATTGAAGATTGGAAAAACGTTGCCTGGTCTGATGAGTCTCGATTTCTGCTGCGACATTCGGATGGTAGGGTCAGAATTTGGCGTCAACAACATGAAAGCATGGATCCATCCTGCCTTGTATCAACGGTTCAGGCTGGTGGTGGTGGTGTCATGGTGTGGGGAATATTTTCTTGGCACTCTTTGGGCCCCTTGGTACCAATTGAGCATCGTTGCAACGCCAAAGCCTACCTGAGTATTGTTGCTGACCATGTCCATCCCTTTATGACCACAATGTACCCAACATCTGATGGCTACTTTCAGCAGGATAATGCGCCATGTCATAAAGCTGGAATCATCTCAGACTGGTTTCTTGAACATGACAATGAGTTCACTGTACTCCAATGGCCTCCACAGTCACCAGATCTCAATCCAATAGAGCATCTTTGGGATGTGGTGGAACGGGAGATTCGCATCATGGATGTGCAGCCGACAAATCTGCGGCAACTGTGTGATGCCATCATGTCAATATGGACCAAAATCTCTGAGGAATGCTTCCAGCACCTTGTTGAATCTATGCCACGAAGAATTGAGGCAGTTCTGAAGGCAAATGGGGGTCCAACCCGTTACTAGCATGGTGTACCTAATAAAGTGGCCGGTGAGTGTATAAAAAACAAAAAAAACTTTGCAAGTCTTCAGTAGGTGATACCTTTTTTAATGGCTAACTCATAATGATGACAGAATATGACGTTTCGAAGCTTTCCTCTGAGCTTCTTCTTCAGATATAACTAAAAAACACTTTCTAGAGGCTGCATATTTATGTACAACAGGACACATAGGGATGGGATTACAGGAGGGAGGGGGGGAAGAGGCTTATTACTATATACTTATAACAACAAACAATCAATTGCCAGATCCCCCAGTTCTCATCTTAAGATGTCTCAATTTTGTTGTCCTGTATCTTGATGACTGCATCCAGGAAGTTTATTTCGGAGAAGGAGTGATTGAGCGTCAGGTTGATGGTGGGATGGAACTGGTTGAACTGTTCATGGAAGGTTTTCAGCTGTTCCTCAGACCCGGTCCAAATGATTAGGATATCATCAATGAAGCGATAGTAGGCCCGAGGCCTAATGGTGCAGGTGGATAGGAAGTCACTCTCAAGCTTGGCCATGAAGAGATTAGCGTACTGTGGCGCCATTTTGCTCCCCATTGCGGTGCCGGTCCGTTGTAAATAGATGCAGTCACCAAAGGAGAAGTAATTGTGAGTGAGGATGAATTTTGTCAGTTTCACCACCGATTCAGCGTTCATACCTCGCTTTTCCATGAAAAACTGGCAGGCATTTATACCGTCCTGGTGTGGGATGTTGGAGTACAGGGATTCTACATCCATGGTGGCCAGGATGGTTCCATCTGGAAGGGGACCTATAGTGGATAGTTTGTTTAATAGGTCTGTAGTATCCTGTAGGTAGCTGGCTGTATCCTTCACTAGGGGTTTCAGAGTGCCCTCCACCCATCCAGAGATTTGTTCAGTGAGAGTCCCAACACATGAGATGATCGGTCTCCCTGGGTTCCCAGGTTTGTGCAGTTTTGGAAGCATATAAAAAGTCCCTGTCCTTGGACTTGCTGGTATGAGGCTGCTTAGGCTTATTGCTCCATCAGATAGGCCGGAGATAACCTTTTTTAGTTTTTTGGAGTACTCCACTGTGGGGTCTGAATCCAACTTGGAGTAGTAGTGTGTGTCATTCAGCTGTCTGTGTGCCTCCTGTATGTAGTCTGATGTGTTCATCATGACTATAGCGCCACCCTTGGCCGCTGGTTTAATTATGTTGTCGTTATTATTTCTCAGAGATTTTATGGCCCTTCTTTCCTGGGCGCTGATGTTAGACGGCAGGGCTTTATTTGTATCCAGTATAGTGGATTTGACCATGTGTCTGAAACAGTCTATGTAATTATCCAAATCAAAATTTCGTCCAGTTGGAGGTGTCCAATCAGATGTCTCCTTTTTTGCTAAGATTGGAATCTCTGAAGGGGTAGGTTGAGTCTCCTCTGTGTCATCTGTGTCATGAAAATATTCCCTCAGGCGCAGTCTCCTGAAAAAATCCTCCATGTCGCTGCACAGTTCAATTTTATCCATGGTTTTAGAAGGACAAAATGAGAGTCCCCTGGAGAGTACCCCAAGTTCTGCTTTGGTGGGTTCATAGGTGGAGAGATTGATAACACAGTTCTGTGTTTCCAAATCCACATGTGAGTGGTCCTGGTTGTTGTTAGATATATATTTTGCTTTGTGTGCAATCCTGCAGCAAGTCTCAGTCTGTGGAGTTTCTTTCGCTTATTGAGGATCAGAGATTTCTGCAGTTTCTCATAGTATTGTAGTAATGTTATCCTGGAGCTCTCCTCGATATTGTTCCATTTTGTTTTAATCTCCATTTGGATTTTACTCTTGATGCTGTAGAAGTGATGTATGAGGTGATTCCGCAGTCTCTCTGAAGTTCTATAACACAAGTTTTGTGCATAGTGAGTATTATAGGTAGATGCGATGGGGTTTGTGAGCCTGAGTCCTTTAGGAATTAATTTCTCTTTTCTGCAATTAGATAGGAAAAAGATATCGCTGTCCAGCTGTGCCCGTTTCTTCAGAAGTGTTTTCAGGTCCTTAAATTTCCGGTAGATTCTGGTATCCTCCATTTGGTAAAAGGAAAATGTTTGTTTTGGTACCGTGTTAGCCAGTGGTTATAAAATATAAAAACCAAAAAAAACTTTGCAAGTCTTCAGTAGGTGATACCTTTTTTAATGGCTAACTCATAATGATGACAGAATATGACGTTTCGAAGCTTTCCTCTGAGCTTCTTCTTCAGATATAACACTGAAAGGATAGAGATACCAAACTCTAACAGGGAATATAAAATCCCAGGTGTGTTCACCTGTAACACACCTAATGTGGTGTATTTGATCATTTGCACCAAATGTTCCACTGAAAATCTGTATGTTGGAGAGACTGGTCAGAAACTCAGAATGAGAATTAATTCACATCGCCATACAATCAAACAACAGAGAACTGATCTTCCCGTGCCAAATCATTTTTGCCAGGAAGATCATAATATCACCAATGACATGAAAATCTTGATCTTAAAAGGGAACTTTAAATCAAGGAAACAGCGACTGATTTATGAGTACAAGGCCATGACCCTATTCCAGACGTTGGACAATGGGATGAACATCTCACGTGGGTTTATGTCTTTTTATACACATCATTAAGACAGCCATTAAGATAAGAACTGGGGGATCTGGCAATTGATTGTTTGTTGTTATAAGTAGCCTCTTCCCCCCTCCCTCCTGTAATCCCATCTCTATGTGTCCTGTTGTACATAAATATGCAGCCTCTAGAAAGTGTTTTTTAGTTATATCTGAAGAAGCTCAGAGGAAAGCTTCGAAACGTCATATTCTGTCATCATTATGAGTTAGCCATTAAAAAAGGTATCACCTACTGAAGACTTGCAAAGTTTTTTTTGTTTTTTATATTTTGAATCCTATTTATAGTGAGTAGTAGTACGTGTACGCTCCAGGGAGAGAACATAAAGCACAACCCACAGCGCTACTTATAGGCGCAACAGCATTCCGTCTGTAGGATGATCCCTATACTCCTCTCCTCCAAAACATGCTAGAATATAAATATGACGCAGCAGTGGCATTTAAAGTAACAGCAGCACCATACAATAATTCAGTATTAGGTTAGGTTAGCACAATGTAATTTGGAGAGGAAATTGTGAGGTTTTTCCGTCCCATATTCCTCTTTAAATTCCGGTTCTATGTAACTTCATTTTTCCACGGCAGGTTTTCTTGCTGATTAACTTCAGAAACAACGGGGCCAGCCAGTGATATGTCAATGTATGGAAATTACAGCTGGAATTTGGAGCTAATCTTGTTGTGCACTCCACCTCAAATCGGCTGCAAATTGCATTGTGTGAATATACCCTTACAGAGCAGTAGCAAGCTGACATTACACAACAAAATTCTTTATTATTAGAACAACACAGGTAATACAAACAATAGATGGAATAAACTTATCTATGTGGACTTCTATTAGGGCCTGTCTGTTAGAGACGCTTAAGTCTTCCCCTAAAGGCACTATTGTGGGGGGGCTGGTATTGTTGCAGATTTTGCTGTAGCTTTTTGAGCCAAAGTCAGGAGTGGATCGAGCAGCAATAAAAAAAGAAGAAAAATCTGCAACAAAAAATGCAGCTCTTCCCACAACAGTTTTACAGGGTTTGTGACCGTAAAATTAAATCCGAATGTGAAAAGTAGGTTAGGAAGCAACTATGTAAAATATCTATCTATCTATCTATCTATCTATCACAAAAAATGGTTAAGACTGCACATCCCAGTGTGAACAGGTGCTCACTGCGAAGCAATATATGTAAAAATACAAAAAATGCAGGGCACTCCGCACCCAGCACAAGGGCATGGAAAAACCCTAAAGGGTAATACTAATGTAAAAACACCTAATATGCTAAATAATATAGAGGTACTTAGTTATACAAATTTGATCAAATAGTAGAGTGTGCTCTGGACCCTACTCACCCTGTGTTCACACTGTAGACCTGTTCCAGGTCCAAGAGAGGTATGTCTGTTTAGTGTAGGTTCCCATCTAAATGAGGTCGCCTTGTCGTGGCAGGTGGGCTTCATACTATTTAATCAAGTTTGTATAACCAAGTACCTCTATATTATTTAGCATATTAGGTGTTTTTACATTAGTATTGCCCTTTAGGGATTTTCCATGCCCTTGTGCTGTGTGCAGAGTGCCCTGCATTTTTTTGTATTTTTATCTATCTATCTATCTATCTATCTGGAGTTCTTCTTATCTGTTTTTCTTAAACAATATCAGCTTGTTAGAGAATCTGGGTCTGCTCTTACAATAAGGGCATTACCTGGACCCCACTGTTCACGACTTAGTGGTTATATCCTTGGTTGTTGCTCTGGGTTATCATTGACCCTGTGGCAGTGGACAACAGCCTGGTTGCAACCCCAATGCTGTAGATTAGGAGAGTCTATCTGCAAATGTACAATGGTATGCATTACCCCGGAAGTAGAAGGTGACTTGTGCAAATAGAAGCTCTAGATGTCACACCTGAGGAGCCAACAGCTTAAGGAGAAGTTGGGCCTTTGGGGTTGGGTTTTATGGTAAAGAAGCTTCTTGAGATGGAGGTTTTTTTTTTCTATGAACAAGGACACACACCCTTGACTTTTCAGTGGATATTACATGGTACAGCTTTTCACCATATTTTTTGTTTGGGCTATTTATCTAAGTATCCATTTCATATGTATCATCCATATCATATTTGTACATAATGGTTATCAGTTTTGTGGCTCTCTTTTGTACCTTTCTAATCTTAAAATTGACGGAGAGAAAAGTCCTGCAAAGAGGACTTTCTCTCTGCCGGTCTTAGCATTAAAACGACAGAAACCTGGTGGACTCCATTATAGTCTATGGGGTCTGCGGGTTTCTGAACGTAAGTGCATTTTCAAAAAACGGGATCTCTGTCTTTACGGTCACCACGTGGACCCAAAGGACAGAAACCTGAAAATTAGTGTGATCCTAGCATAACTTCAGGTCATCCTTCTTATGAACTGGTGCCAAGTACTGAACATCCCTGTCCTATGAGTACATACTTCTGTCTAGGCCATAAAATCCAATATCATGGATAACCCCTTTAAGCCTGCTAGAACCACTAAACCAGTTGTTCTTACGAGACTCTTGAGTAATCATTATAGAGTCTGGCTACTCTTTTTCTGATCCTTAAGTGAAGGACCATAAAAAACACTCACTGGCCAAAAATCCTAGTAAGGTTGGACCCCTTATACTTTGTAACATATGTGGAGATGACCGGAAACAATGGGTTCAAGCAAGATATACAGTATAACTGTTCAGCACGTTGTTTCAGGAGAATGCTAAAGGGACTGTATATACTAATAAAAGGGTAGCAGCGGCCTGAAGTGTTTGATATTACAATTTAATAGAAGATTATAATAAATACAGAAATAATGGGTTGAAAGCAACACAATTAAAATAAAGACATTAGTCTCACATTTTCTTTAAGTGTTTATTTAGTCAAAATACATTGTTCTTTATTTATTTTCCAAAAGTAAGAAAAGTCCCATAACAAAATGGCAGGGTAAAAATGGAAGAAGGCCATATAAGTGTATTTTGAGGTGTAACGCATGCAATTTAAGTCAGAATTCTGGTGAATATTTATTAGTTTGTCTTCCCCGTATGTCACCACCCTATTATTTTCAGCTATATAAACTGACTTCTGATACTGGATTAAAGGGAATCTATCACTTCTCCTTAGAATAGTAAGCTGTCTTCACCATGTTAAAGAGCACATTACAATGATAAACATCATACTTCTGTTATGTGTCAGTTTTGTAGATTTGAAGAAAAACAATGTTGAATTCTTATGCAAATGAGGCAGTTGATGCACTGGGGGCGGGACTTCAGCCCTGAGAGCATTGCTTTGATGCTTAAGTTAGATGAGTGATGTCATAGCAGTTGGAGAATCAATATCCCATAGTGCACACATAATGTTCCATAGTGGCAGGGGCAACACGGTGGCTCCGTGGTTAGCACTGCAGCCTTGCAGCACTGGAGTCCTGGGTTCAAATCTGCCAGGAACAACATCTGCAAGGAGTTTGTATGTTCTCCCTGTGTTTGCGTGGATTTCCTCCCATTCTACAAAGATACCGATAAGAGAAAAAAAATGTACATTGTGATCCCTATATGGGGCTCAGAATCTACATTTAAAAAAAAAACATAGCGTAATTTTTTTATAGTGGTTCCTTCATCACAGTATAATATCCCATAGTGGCCCCTCCAAACACTATAATGACCTATCGTGGCCCCTTCACATAGTACAATATCTCATAATGGCTCCTCCACACTGTATAATGTCCTACAGTAGCCCCTCCACACAGTATAATGTCCCATAGTGGCCCCTCCATACAATATAATGCCCCATAGTAGCCCCTCCAAACACTATAATGCCCTACTGTGGCCCCTTCACATAGTACAATATCTCATAGTGGCTTTTCCATACTGTATAATGCCTTATAGAGGGCCCTCCACACAGTATAATGTCCCATAGTGGTCCCTCCACACACTATAATGCCCTATAGTGGCCCTTACAAACCTGAAATTTGTGGTGATTTGCCATCCAACCATTATCATACTCTGAGAGGCCCAGGGAGGTAATAAAACATAATAAACAGTGTTACTCACCTTTTCTGGGTCTGGCACCCATCTTCGGACATCTTTATATCTTAAGAGACCTCATGAATGACCTCAGCGCTGGCATAACATCACGTGGGTAACGCAAGCGTCATTTTGCGTCATGAGGCCCAATCACAGGCCTCAGCAGTCTTAGTTTTAGATGTTATTCATGACATCTCTAAGACCAGAAGAGGCTGGAAGAGCCGAATCGGAGCCCAGGTAAGGGGAGTAACACTGTTTATTAGGTTTGTCATCTCCCCTGGGCCTCAGCATGTTATATTGCTTGGTCTGAAGAGACCCCAGAGTATAATGGCAGTTTTGGTTAGGGCTTGTGTGGTCTGAATGAAACTGCTGGATGAACCTCATGCGATGTATTTCACAAGATTTGTCCAACACACAGTCTCAGTGCCGCTGGCGGCCTCCACTCTCACAGTATAGAGCGGGATCTGCTGGGCTACATTCTGCAGCAATAGTCAATGTAATGGCCACTGGGACAGCACAGCAGCCCATATTCTAGTTGCGCCACGGGTAATCCAACCCAATCCGTCCCTGCTGTTTATCACTGTAATGTGCTCTATAACAAAGTCGTGACAATTGAATATACTTGGACAAGGTAATAGACTCTCTTTGAAGGAAATTTACATTATCTACCAGGGTTCCCTTATACAGTGTGGTCGGCGGTATCTGGCATATAATTGCTGGGCTGCCACCATGTTTGATGACCAATGCCTGTATTATTTTACATAGCAGGTTATTAGCTCATGCCAGATTCAGCCAGGTCACATTGTGTATGGGCATTCTTAAGGAATGTTTCTTATACATCACATGATCTGCTTCATTGTTGTCCGCTGGTTGGAGGTGGTAAAATCAGAGTTTTACGTAATTGAGATTGATAGGTTGGCATCTGCTTCACGATCATTATTTCCTTATTTTTTTTTATTTGATAATCTTCTTTTGATATCATGTCTTGCACTTCTGTAAGAATTCTTGTTAAGTCAGTTTTGCTTAAAAATAAAGAGAAAATGCAAATATTAATTTACAACATCGGGGACATAAGACATGCATTACTTATTGAGAAGGTTAAAGTCACAGCCACATCTAAAGTCAATGACCTGCGCTCACATAGGCAAGTTATTCTGTTTTCCTGGCTGCCTTCTGATACATTTCTGTACACCAATGTATTCCTCATTTCCATATCAGAGATGTTCCCTTCCCTATTTATTAGAAGTCAATGCTTTATACACAAGGCAGTTACAATGACACTATCTTAGGTTGGGGCCCACACATTGTATTAAAATATGCGCAGCGGAAAGGCTGCAATTTCCAAAACCGTTGCGTTTTTGTAAATCGCTGGCGGTTTCCCTATAAATATAATTGAAGCAAAAAGTCTATACGGAAAAACTCTGCTGAGTTTCTGTGAAAAGCACTGCGAGAAAAAACGCAATGTGTTTCTGCCACAGTCTTTCCCGCAGTGTTTTTCCACTGTAGCCCACTACATGGAGCCTTAGCCTTAAAGTGATTGTCGAGAATTACCTTTACTGAGTTTGGTGGTCTCGCTCTCGCACTCACTTTTGGAAAAGTGCCAAGGTTGGCACAAAAACGACACTTGTGACTTTAGTTTTAGTGATTTTAGTTGCAAGTGGCATTAAATAGTCACAAGTGGTGCAGGGGATTTCATAAATCTCTCCAATATATATGTGGCTACACAGGTTTAGTCCCCATGCAGATGACCGTGGGGTAGGTCCGTGTGCTACCCTGGTTTTTCCCAGATAGCACACTGACCCACTCATTGTATCGGCCCACACACGTGACCATTTATTAGACGGATCAGTGCACGGACCTGTCCTGTAGACAGAAGACTATGGTATTGCAGCACATTGCACATGGGCTCACTATGTATAATGGGCATAGGTACGGCAACCCCTCAAACCCTGTGATCTTATTGCAGGATGCAAGTGGTGGAAGGAGGAACGATCTTGCCCCAGGACCCCCTGAATTCCGTTGATCATAGAATGTGAGGGGTTAATCCACCTGAGTCGGAGTATCTTACAACTGCTATTCCCAGGTCTTGTCTGCACAATACAGCTGAGTGCTGGAAGTAATGCTGCAGGCGTTAACTACATGCTTAGTGTGACGTATTAGTATGGCACAGAGCGGGAAGGGGTTAAATGTCGTATCCACCTATCTTATATTAATGGCTTTACGATAGATAGTCAATATTAGATTTATGTGGATCTGACATCGGAGACTCCTACAGCTGAGCTGTTCCAGGATAGCAGAAAAACTCCCTGTAATTTTTACATGCTAGGAGCCACTCTGTTCACTTGCCAAATGATGTGAAAGAGCGGGTGTAGGTATGCCTCATATTCCTCTTAGACTCCGAGCTCCTTAGACACAAACAAATCCAATATTTTATAATAAATCTATTCTCAGTATATTTGAAATTTTTATTTATTTATTTTTTTTTAATTAAAAGTGTTTTCCCATTTCAGACATGAATGATATACACCCTGGATATGCCTGGGGTCCCACTTCTGGGACCTAAACATATTTTAAGAATCGTGATCCGGGACCTTTATGCCATAGCAGCTGTGAATGAAGAGGTAGCCATGCAATCCTCTTATCACTTGTATGTGAGCGCACTTATTACACTGTTATCAAAGGCGCACATGCATGGCCCATCTTTACTCATTGCCCCAATCTCGAAATAGGCATGCGTCCCAGAAATAGGACCCTTATCTGTAAGTGACTTTTGGTACATCCTGCGCATATGCCAACAATGTCTGGGATGGGAACGCCTTTTAATTTAATCTCCATTTAAAGAGGATCTGTCAGCAAGTACAAAATGTTAAATGCCATACATACATCATTTGATTCTCGCTGTGGCCCCGATTTTGCTGTCCTGGAAACGCTGTGGCAAAAACTGCAGCGTTTTACATTAACTGGCTAATCCCATTCACACATTGCAGAAAATAATCTGCAAGGGACATGCTGTAATTTCAAAAATGCTCGGGCTTTTGTAAATCGCAGCATGCGAATTATACTTACGGAAACGCTGGTGGTTTCCCTATAGGTATAATGGAAGCAGAAAGTCTGTAGAGGAAAACTCTGCAGACTTTCTGTGAAAAACACTGCAGGAAAAATTGTGATGCGTTATAGTCTGTCCATCCACCTATAAAGGTTCCCGCCTACATTGGGAATCATGTAATCGTCCAGGGGCCATATCTTCTGAACAGTTGGAGGGATTTTCAAAAGAAAAACACCAAATTGTTTAGGTTTACAGCAAGAATGAAATGTGTATTTTATACTCGGTAACAGGTCCTCTTTAAGGGGCATTTACATGGAGGAAGTTGGCGCTGATTCTGGCAGGATAACTCGCGTCAGAATCCACGCGGAAATAAAGCGTCCCATTGACTTCAGTAGATTCTATTTTCCGTGAAAATGGAAATCATTGAAGTCAATGGGAGTTCTTTTTTTCAGCGCTGATTCTGACACGAATTATCGCCAACTTCCTCTAAGTGAATGCCCCCTAAAGCAGTTGCAAAATGGAAGTGTGAAAGTGACGACAGATTGGTGTAGTATGTTATTATGGAAACATATAGGAGTTGTAAAAAGAAAGTGACATTTTTTATCAAGACTATTTGCAATCTTGCTTTTTCAGATCAGATTTTTTAGAAAATAAAGATTGGAATATATATTATTTGCTTACTGTTTCTGCTGAAATATCTGTGAATATACTATGGAAGGAAAGATCTATACCATAGTTTCCGTATTATACTTACAAAAACTGAGGGTCCTGCAAGACTTTGCACAGATTCTGAATATATATAGAGCCGTATATCGGAGACCTTAATGATAGATAATCTTCAACACTGGCAAAAGCTGTTAAGATATCTGCAGTTATTGGAAGGCTTTTAACCATGGTGGCATCTTCATCGTACACGGATGAGCTGCTGTCACTGACGTACTGGGCTCCAGTATCAGATTCATTTCCTTGGCATGCTTGGAAGAAGAAAATTTTGGGTTTCCCAACTAGTGATGAACATTTTTGACCATTAAAATAGCAGGTTAGTTCTTTGATTGACACAGCTTCTCCATCTGTCCCATACACGACCCCTTTACCACCGTGACTTAGTATAAAACACACAAAGCTGTCTCTTTTGGAGTGATCCTCTTTTGCATAAGCTTCTATGGTATAACGGATTTCTATACTAGTAAGATCATTATGTTTCTTTATTTCATAGCCTCGTGAGCCAAAAATTCTGCTTATCTTATCTGTTAGAAAAATACAAGAAAAATGGATAAAAGAAAATTATTAAAAAATATAGATTTAATACATATATGAGTAGTCTAAGAGTCATATCAATAGTCTGATTAAAGAAGTTTTCCGACCTCAGCTTTAGATACAAAAAGCTGTTAAAAATACAGAGTTTTGGGGACTTTGGTAACCACTGTGTTTCCACAGCATTTTGTTCCTGTAGGTCACAACACTTTTGTCATCCTCATAGTTGGGGTAAGCAAACTGTTGTAGCCTTACAGTATCTGAAAGTGTAATATTTCTTGATATAGCCTTTGGATTAAAGGGTTAAACAGAGAACTGCCTCAACCAGTGGCGTAACTAGGAATGGCGGGGCCCCAAGGTGAACATTTGACATATCACCCCCTCCCCCCAAAACCACATTTCTGCACACACTATTATGCCCCATAGTGGCTCCTGCACACAATATTATGCCCCATAGTGGCCCCCGAACGCAGTATTATGCCCCATTTTGGCCCCTGCGCACACTATTATGCCCCATGGTGGCCCCTGCACACAATTTTTTGCCCCATAGTAGCCCCTGCACACACTATTATGCCCCCATAGTGGCCCCTGCACACAGTATTATGCCCCATAGTGACCCCTGAACATACTATTATGCCCCATTGTGGCCCCTGAAAACACTATTATGCCCCATTGTGGCCTCAGAGCCAGGTCTGCTTCGCAGCGCAGGCCCGGCCCACATGATGTCTGAGACATCATCAAACAGACCCGAAGCCTGTTGGAGCACAGTAGAGATAGGTAACAGTGTTTTTTATGTTCCCTCACCTCCCCTGGGCCTCCGTTCATACTCCGGGGTCTGAAAAGACCCCAGGGTATAATGATAGCAATGTTTGTAGGGTTCGTGGCCTTACTTACGGATACCCACATCCGTAGAAGGGGAAGTGCAGGAATCCGTGAGCAGGAGTGGGGATTGGTAAGTAAAGAGGGCCTGTTACCTGCTGGGGTTTCTCCAGTAGGTAATAGCCTATTTAAAAACAAAAAAACCATCAGGGGCCTGCTGAGCCCCCTAATATCCCGGGCCCTGTGGCAGCCGCTATCACTGCTGCCTTGGTAGTTACGCCACTGGCCTCATCAGTTTGTGACCTGATAGGCTCCTTTTAAAGCATTATTTTACCTGAATCATTTTTTGTCCCATCCCTGTCTTTCAAATTGTAGTTCCTTGATCTGGCTTTATTGAAATCGTAATTATTCACAATAACACACCGACCATGAGGAAACTTGTCCAGCTTGTATTCTTCCGATTGCTACAACATGAAATATAATAAAATAAATTTAGATGCTACAGTTTCCTATGGGCTATCAGAAGAATTTAGAAAACTATTACAGGATGTTTCTGTATCTACATGTGACGTTCTGTACGTTCAAAGAATACAAGAAATAAAATAAATAATAACAAAAAACAATAGTTACTAATGTTTCCTTCATCCTGTCCTTGCATTGGAACCAACAATTAGATAGTTATTCAATTAATGCTACACATAACATGAATATTGGTTCATCCTGCCAGCAGGGTCGGACTGGGGTGCCTAGGGCCCACCAGTGGGATTATTTCCAGGGGCCCACCCTACTGCCATATGTAATATCGCCTGTCCAGTTTTTGCCATTATACACGTTTAAAGTGCATTTTCATGCACAATACAGTGTGCAAAACAGCTATGGCTACACTACTACTTCCTTCATGCAACCAAAGATCGCAGTGTCCCTTTGGGACTCTTTCACATTAGTGAATGGAGTCGCATTGGGTCCCTCAGGTTGCAATGTGACTCCATTCACTAACATGAGTGAAAGAATCACAGGACAACACATCTTTGGTTGTATGGCGGAAGTTATAGTGTAGAGATAGCCTTATGCTAGGTTCACAAAAGCAGCAAGCTCTCCGTCATACAGGTCCACCATGGGACCAGAATGATGGAGAGGTGGACTATCAAAATGGCGGTTACACACAGACATTGGCAGACCTCATTAACATATTGAAGTCCGCCAGGTGTCAGCCATTTTCAGGCAGATAAGGGTATGTTCACACATCAGTATGCCATCTGTCCGTTTGAATTCAGTTTGACACTTCAAAACGGACTGATGCACATACTGATTGTATACTGACACCTTTTTATGCTGATAGCAAACGCTCTCCGTCCCCTAGAGGACAGATAAGGGGATTACAAGTAGCAATTGTAAACAGAGTAGAGATCAGTATGTGTATCAGTCCGTTTTGAAGTGTCAAACTGAATTCAAACGGACGGATGGCATACTGATGTGTGAATATATCCTAAGTCTTCAGCGGTTTCTGAAACTTGGATATTGTTATGCTGGAGCTCTAGAAAAGGGCACCAGCATAACAATAGAGTGGGACATTATCTATGGGGTGGGTGGACTACAACTCTCAACAGTTCCAGGGCATCTGGAGCTGCTGGGAGTTGTAGTAATTGAAAGATTTGGGGGCATCTTTCGATTGTCCACCTGAGACAGCGGGGGGATTGGGGGTGCTAGCAGTACCATTACAATAAATCACAACATTACAATAAATACAATGCAGTAATATTTTGTGCAGTAATACTCACAGGAGACGTATTCCCACATTTCCCGTCTCTTCCCTTTGGACCGCCATGACCACTTCTTCCAGCTGTGACTTGACTCTGTAAAGTTTGAAACACAGACATCTTTGACTCCTCACTTCTCCACACATCCAACCCCTATATTATATATATATATATATATATATATATATATCTCACAGCAGCCCCTGCAGCCTATATTATGCCCCACAGTGGCACAATAGACTGGGGGGGCATAATAGAGGTTACAGGGGCCACAGTGGACCCTTCAAGCTCTATTATGCCCCACAGTTGCACATCCATGAACTATTATTATACTCAGGGGTCTTTTCAGACCCTGAGTATAATAATCGGAGCCCCAGGGGAGGTGAGGGAACATAATAAACACTGTTACTCACCTCTCCGGGATCCGATTTTACTCCTAGCAGGCTTTGGGCCTATATGGTAATGTGTCAGACGTCACGTGGTCTGGGATATTACCATATAGGCCCAAAGCCTGTGCTAGCAGTAACATATGGCCCAAAGCCTGTGCTAGCAGTAAAATATAGGCCAAAAGCCTGTGCTAGCAGTAACATATAGGCCCAAAGCCTGTGGTAGCAGTAACAGCCTGTTACCATACAGGCCCAAAGCCTGTGCTCGCAGTAACAGGTTATTACTACTACTACCACAGGCTTCGGGCCTATATGGTACTGCTAGAACAGGCTTCGGGCCTATATGGTAATATTCCAGACCACGTGACGTCTGGGCATTACCATATAGCCCCGAAGCCAACTAGGAGTAACATCGGGTCCCGGAGAGGTAAGTAACATTGTTTATTATGTTCTCTCACCTCCCCTGGGGCTCCAATTATTATACTCGAGGGTCTGAAAAGACCCCTGAGTATAATATTAGCGGCAGTGGGATTGCGGCCTGGCCCGGGCCTATTCACTACCGCCCGCTGCGGCTTAAAGTACAAGGGGAAGCGGGGGCGGCAGTGAGCAGGTCCGGGTTAGTAAATAGGCCGCTGCCTGCTGGTAGATACTCCAGCAGGCAGCGGCCTATTATAAAACAAAAAAAAGTTCTCATACTCACCGACCGCGCGCTGCTGCTCCCGCTGGTGCCGCATCCTCTTCTCTCAGACATCTGTGTATCAGCGTAGGCGGCGTGATGACGCCGCCTACGCTGATACGTAGATGGCTGAACAAGCGCAAGGAGAGCGGTAGCTCTCCTTGCACTGGTTCTTGGGATTAGGGGAGGCGCCCTAAGCGCCTCCCCTAATCCTCCTCTGACATGGGCAGGGGCCCGATTGAAATGTCAGGGGCCCGATCCATCCCCATCAATGGGCTGGATCGGGATGGATTGGGCCCCTGCCTATGCTAAAATAAGCATCAGTATAGTCGGGGCCCGGGGGCCCATCGGGGGATTCCCGATGCTCTGGCGGGCCAGTCCGACCCTGCCTGCCAGAATCACATCTGCTAACTAATGCCTAACAAGACTCAGTATTCTGCCCTCAGTATAAGATTAAGGGTCCATTGATATATAGTTTTTGGTGCTGATTTTGACGCTGAATCACCGTCAGAATCCACGTGGAAAAAAAGCCTCCCATTGACTTCAATGGGTTCCTTTTTCCGCTAGTGCAAAACCGTGTGCCCAAGCGTTCTCCCTGAACGGAGACCTGCATAAAAAAGCAGTTACCTAAGGAAACCCACGGACCCAATAGATTATAATTAGAGATGAGCGAACACTGTTCGGATCAGCCAATTCGAACAGCACGCACCCATAGAAATGAATGGAAACACCTGGCACGTACACTTTGCCGGCGGCCAGTCGCCGTGCCAGGTGCTTCCATTCATTTCTATGGGAGCGTGCTGTTTGGAACGGCTGATCCGAACAGTGTTCACTCATCTCTAATTATAATGGGTCCGTGTCGTTTTCGCTCAGTGAAGTCTTCCAAAGTGCAAAAATAAAGGCAATCTTCACTTGCCTAGAGCACCGGTAGATCATTATTCTCATTTCTTAATAATTCCTGGCAGGCAAGTACTAGGGTGGAATCTAGAATATCCTGTTCTTTGCTACTTGAAGAGGAAGAGGACTTATTTGTATGACAAATTATATTTTTCAGTCGCAGCTTTTCAACTTTTTAGAATGTATTGGTTAAATGGGGTCTTTATGCTCAAAACTGGATATAAAGATAAACACAGCTTGAAATAAGGTTTTCCAGGGCACACTCGATGATCACCATCCACTGTGACATCAACAGGCATTATTATTATTATTATTATTATTATTATTGTTGTTTATATAGCACCATTAATTCCATGGTGCTTTACATTTGGGGGTTACATACAGTACACAGAATATACAGGTAGATATAATACTAACAATGACCGACTGGCACAGTGGGGTAGAGGGCCGTGCCCGTAAGGGCTTACAATCTATGCATGTGCACCAGTGTGTACTGTTTTGGAAAGAGAACTGAGGACAGAGGGCTGACACTAAATTGCACCGCTGACTGAGGCCCAAACTGCAGATTACACCCCCTAAAGCCCCTTTCAGTTCATTTACGTATTTATAAAAGTCAGAATATCGGAGCGGCGGTCTGTAATTAAAGAGGCAGTTTGGAAAACCTTATATGAAGCCCTGCAAGGATTTTTTTTTTTTTTGTTAATCTTTATCTGCAATATTGGGGTGACTTTTTTTTAATAGGGAACAGAAAGAACATTTAATTTTTACACTGTTTATAGACCTGTAAAAATAACTTTCATTTCATTCTACAGGTTGACCTGACTACTGCGATAGCAAATGTGTATAGTTATGTTTATTGTTGCTTCGCGCTATCACACCGTAGAAATATATTTTATGTGTTGTCACATTCCTAGAACCAGAATTATTGAAAAGTAAAGTAGAATAAGTTGTTTTTTTTTAAATTGAATTTACTGATAAATGTGCAACTTTTTGGGGGGATTGAGGAAAAAATATGTTTTTTGGCAAGGGGGTGTTGCACGCTCTACATCGTGTGGTGTAAATATTATATTTTTTCAACAGCTCGGTACGATTGTGACAATATGATGTAAATATTTTTTCTAACATTGAAGCAAAGAAAATAGCTTATAATGATAAATTGCAAGCCTTATGGTCGGGGTCCTCTATCCTGCTGTACCATTTGGTTGCTACATTAGTCTATTGCATTTGTTTTATATTTGTGCATTTTATGTTTTGTATGTAAACCCCTTTTCAATTGTAAAACACGATGGAATAAATGGAGATCTAATATAAATAATAATAGAAGAGGTTCATTTTTGTGGCTCAGACTGGGTTCACACCCTCTGTCGTTCTGGACTGCCGATTAAACTGGTAGTATAACTAATAAAGTTTCTTACATTATTCTGTATGTCGGGTTGGCTGCCACTTACATTCGCACCACCTCTTGACTCTTCTAGAAGAAAAAATACATAGTTAGATAACCTGAAAAAAGTTGTAATATAACACTATTGTCTGCATGTTCGCTTAGGCCATAGCATTTGAAAAGGCTATTCTACTACTACCTATACTCTTTATGTTGTCCCTGCCATTTCTTTTTTAACCCGCATTATTTCTTTATCTAAATTAACCCCACGGGGCACCCTGGGCATTCCCCAGGGCCTCCGAGCACCCCCTCATCATACTTTTAATATCGCCCCTCCACTGCTTGTGCTGTCTTCCCTGCTCCTCACCGGATATTGTGCCGCGCTGTTCAAGTTCAAATCTCAGTTCTCCAGAGAACTACACCAAAATGACCGCTCGGGCATGTGATACTGTGCATATCTGAGTGGCCATTTTGGTGTAGTTCTCTGGAGAACTGAGCATACTAAGCAGTACCAAGTGTAGTACCGAGTACTAAGCAATATGTGCAGTATGCTCACCATATCCTGTGAGGAGGAGGGCAGAGGGAGCACAAGAATTGGAGGGGTGGTATTAAAGTTATGATGTGGGGGGGCTTGGAGGCCCTGGGGAATGCCCAGGGTGCTCTGTGGGGTTAATTAAATAAAGCAGGTTGAAAAGAAACGGCGGGTCAACATAAAGAGTAAAGGTAGTAGTAGAATAGCCTGTTTAAAGGCTATTCAGACATGTGTTTAGTTCAAATCCACTTTTCCCAATGATAGTCTCCCTTTAAAGGGGTTGGCCCAGTTTTAATGTTATCCCTCAGAACATGCTAATAAACTTGGGCCAACCCTTTAAGGGCTAGTTCACATGGGGCAAAATGGTCTTGCGACACCACCCTCCGGACTAGATTCATTCATTGGGCCTAATCTGGAGTGGAAAGCCGCGACGGGATGCCAGTGCACTGCACCGGTATCCCATCGCAGCAACGAAATATGTTCACGCGGAACCCCGTGTGAATTAGCCCTTAAGCATGACTTCCTTCCCCATCAGGGTCAGTGCACAGAGTTTTTTTTGGAGCTGATTTTGAATCTGCCTCTAAATCAGCCTCTAGAAAAAGCCTGACCCTCACTCCAGAAATATTCCTTTTAACTAAAACTGGATGGTAAGTAGCCCCAGGAAATTCTATTACTACTACTTTGGCTATACAGTTACTAATATCCATCCACATAGTCTGTTAGGACATAATGATGAAGAGGATGTTTCTACCATATGAGGCAGAGCAAATTAGAAAGAATATAACCCATTCAGGTATTTCAGTGACCATAGTACATCCTACATTTCCCTTTCAGAGGGACGAGTGCATACAGCTTCATCTAACTGTAGCTGTGAACATGTAATCCAACTCTCCATGTTTTACTTGTGAGGTTCACTTTATTCATGACCAGCGCCGCACCTCTCATGAGGCGACCTGAAGCTACACCAGGGCCCCATCAGGGGCGGCATTTTTACTGACCTAAGCCAGTCCAGGACTGCAGCTTTCTGTCGTCCACCTCAGGCGGCAAAAAGGCTAGGTTCACCCCTGTTCATGACTGTCAGTAAGGTTTCTTATGATGTCATGCGTCGATACATGTATGCTCATAAATCATACATACCTTCTTCATAAGTCTCAATGTTTTTAGCAAGATCTGCTCGTCCAATTTCATGCAAATAACTTTTCAGTATTTGCAAAATATCTTCTGGGTTTTTTTGTTTTTCCATTTCTGAAAGGACGGCCATCATGCATTTCTATGTGAGAGGACAAATGAGAGAACAGAAATGTGCAAGTTAGTTCAAGAATGTGCTAAGACCTAGGACCCATGTACACTTATCAATCTGTCCAATTTTTTACCTCCTAGCAAGGCATAAAATAATAAACTCTGGGGCAGATTTATGGAATACTGGCTAAAAGCTAAAGAGCGCAAACTGTCACGAAACTCGTCTGCACCAGATTTGTCACAGTGTTTGATGCTATTTGATAAATCTGGCATATTCCTATATACATCCTATTAGTTGCCTTAAAAGTTCTTGGCACATTTCTGATGCACAGAGGTGCAACTTAGGCCAGTCTGGGGCCAATCTGCCCAATAGTGTTTATTATAAAATAAAAACCCAAAAAAACAGAAACACCCCATTTATTAACCCCTAAGGAATTCAGTCTATTTCGGGTCTTAAGGCCCAACCCTATTTCACGATATTTGATGTGCTACTTTATGCAAGAATATCTTTATAATTCAGTTAACTAGGTTTCCGTGTGGAGCAATGATCTGGGGTATAATGATTGAAGGACCAGAGGAGGTGAGATTAACATAAAAAACACAGTTACTTACCTCTCCTGCCTCCAGAAGTCTTCAGGCCTACTTGTGCGATGTCCCAGATGTCATATGTGCTGGGCTTGCGTCCTTATGCTCAAGTGACGTCTCTTCTATCATTGAAGATGGCTGACATCAGCAGGGAGTGTGCCGGAGCCCAGGAGAGGTAATATTTGTATCCTCTCCTTGGTCTCTGATTATTATACTCTGGGGTCTGAAAAGACCCCAGAGTATAATAATTGTTCATGGGTGGTCCACAACAGGGCATAATACTGTGAACAAGGGCCACTATGGGACATAATACCGTACTGTGTTCTGTGTGCATAGGCAATAATACTGTGTGAAGGGGCCACTATGGGACATAATACTGTGTACATGGGCCACTATGGGACATAATAATGTGTGCATGGGCCACTATGGGACATAATACTGCGTGATGGGGCCACTATGGGGCATAATACTGTATACAGGGGCCACTATTGGGGATAATACTGTGTGCTGGGGCCACTATGGGGCATAATACTGTTTGCAGGAGCTACTATGGGGCATAATACTGTATACAGGGGCCACTATGGGGGATAATACTGTGTGCAGGGGCCACTATGGGGCATAATACTGTTTGCAGGAGCCACTATGGGGCATAATACTGTATACAGGGGCCATTATGGGGGATAATACTGTGTGCTGGGGCCACTATGGGGCATAATACTGTGTACTGTGTGCATAGGCAATAATACTGTGTGCATGGGCCATCAGGGTGCATAGGCCAATATGGGACATAATAATGTGTGCATGGGCCACTATGTGACATAATACTGTGTTCAGGGGCCACTATGGGGCATAATACTGTGTGCAGGGGCCACTATGGGGCATAATACTTTTTGCAGGGGCCACTATGGGGCATAATACTGTTTGCAGGGGCCACTATGGGGCATAATACTGTGTGCAGGGGTCACTATGGGGCATAATACTGTGTGCAGGGGTCACTATGGGGAATAATAGTGCGTGTAGGAATGCGGGGAGGGAGGGCCATGTCAAAAGTCCGCCACAGGGCCCCGACATTCCTAGTTATGCCACTGGTTCTAAACATGTTAAACAAGGCTCGGGTATCACAATAACTAAAGAAGACCAGAGTCTATATAGTATATAAACATTATAGCAGACCTCAGATGCCATTGTCACAAGCTCTGCATGTGTAGTTACTGTGTGTTTGCATTTGTGTGAACATAAAACTTTAAAATCCAAAATATCTTACTTCATTAAATTCAGCAAAATTCGCAAACTTAACTTGCAAGAGATACACAATTTCCTCAGTTTGTGTTGTGCCTATATTTCTAGAAATATTATAAAGCAGGAGCCTGTGAGTAAACAAGAATAGGATTAGGCACTTTTCAATACATTTAAAATGACAACAAAATTTAATGGGGAAAAAAATAAATCAATGGAAAAGGTATGGACATTCAATGCAAATAGGTTCCCTGGTCTGTACTGAAACATATGTTACCCTTACTGTGACTGCGGCTGGGCTGGATGGGACGTCCTTGCGGTCTAATTCACATCAATTGGAGCACCGAAGATAGCTGAGAGCTGTACTTTGGCTCCTTTAGGGGGAGTTCACACGGAGTATTCTGGCTCGTCATTTGGTCCGTAGACGCCGCGGGAGGATTTGCGGGCCGTATACGCTCTCATTGTTTTCAATGGGAGTCGGTACCATACATGCGGCGCTATTTTGCGGCCGTGATTTTGCGGCGGCCACAAAATAGCGCCGCGTGTACGGTACCGGCTCCCATTGAATACAATGGGAGCGTATATGGCCCGCAAATCCTCCCGCGGCGTCTACGGACCAAATGACGAGCCAGAATACTCCGTGTGAACTCCCCCTCAAGGAAAATGGGAGCAGGAGCTTTTTGTAAGTGGGCCTCCCATATAATTTAATTTCCCCTTAACAAGCTCCACATAAGGCCCACGGATCAAGTGGGACAGTACCACATACAGTGACATGCAAAAGTATTCATACCTCTTGAACTTTTTCACATTTTGTCACCTTACAACCTCAAACTTAAATATGTTTTATTGAGATTTTAAGTGATAGATGGTAGATTTTAGATAATACATGGTTTTCAAAATTTTGATCAAAAAAAATCTGAAAAGTTTGACGTGCAAAAGTATTCAGCGCCCTGTACTCTGATACCCCTAAATAAAATCCAGTGTGCACAATTGCCTTCAGAAGTCACTTCATTAATTAATAGATTGCAGCTGGGTGTAATTTAGTTTCTTTCTAAATACACCTGTCCAGTGGTTTGTTATAGAACACTAGTGAACAAACAGCATCATGAAGACCAAGGAACTCATCAGACAGGTCAGAAATAAAGTTGTGGAGAAGTTTAAGGCAGGGTTAGATTATAAAATCGTATCACAATCTTTGAGCATCCCAAAGAGTACTGTTCATTTCCAAGGAGCACTGTAGGGACAAAAAAGCTGCTCAGAGTTGTGGGAAGATAGATTGAGCTAAATACAAGGCAATCCTGGAAGAAAACCTGTTGGATGCTGCAAAAGACTTGAGACTTGGATTGAGATTCACCTTCCAGCAAGACAATGACCCTAAACATAAAGCCAGAACAACAGTGAAATGGTTTAGATCAATGAATATTCTTGTGTTAGAATGGCCCAGTCAAATTCTAGACCTAAATCCCATTGAACATCTGTGGCAAGACATGAAAATTGCTGTTCACAGACGTCTCCATCCAATCTGGCTGAGCCTGAGCTATTTTGCAAAGAAAAATGGGCAAAAATCTTAGTCTCTAGGTGTGCAAAGCTGGTAGAGAAATACCCCAAAAGACTTCCAGCTGTAATTGCAGCAAAAGATGGCTCTACAAAGTATTGATATAGGGGGCTGAATACTTTTGCACGTCATACTTTTATTTGATTAAAATTTTGATCATTTTCTCTCCACTTCACAATTATCTGCAACCTTGTGTTGGTTATCACTCACAACCTCAATAAAAATACATTTACAAATGGCCGCTTGCACAGTATTGTTAGCGGCCGTTTTCCTGTGACCTGTGAGCCTGCGCAGTCTTCTCTGCTCAAGGCCCGAGGCCTAGAAGTTACGAGCCTGCACTGGAAGAAGACATTCAAGATGACGCTGCGGACAAATAAGGAGGTGGCGCCGGAGACACTTTTCTGGCAGCGGTGGGGACGCCCCCATCGCTGTTTGAGCGCTGGGGCCCGCCCCATTTCTGCGAGAGAACTCATTTACATACCGGTAAAAAACGGTATTTCTAAGTAACAGCGCAGCAGAGACCACGTCTAAAGGTAAGAGACGAATAGCCTTTCTAAAGGCTATTCCGACGTCTTATCCCCCCCCCCCCAAAAAAAAAGAAAAAAAAAAGGTTTTAATGGTAGAATCCCTTTAAATACAATGATGGAACACAGAGCCCTCAGCACCTTTCAGGCTTTGAGGAGACACTATATGATATTAATTATGTGGCGTCCATGCCGCTTAATCAATGGCCACCTACACGCACACAGCTTTGCACGTGACCTTGAAGATCTTAATGGTTTCATACAGTAGATCTGCCTAGTGGTTAGTGTGAAAGACATGTCTACACGTAACTTGGAACTTTGCCTTACCTGTATGGAGAAATATGCTTGAAGGATTTTTCAAGGCCTTTCCCTTCGGTTTCTGTAATCTTTAGTTTATTTATTAAGATATCTTTTCTGCTTATTCTGTTCAGAAGCTCTTTAAGAAAATCCAAATTGTCTTTTGAGAGAAGGTTTTTTTGAATCAGAATTTTAAACAGATCCAACCCTTTCTTTATGCTCTCCTTTTCTCCTTCACTTAAATTCTTTCCACATAAAAAGACCATGTCCGATAAATTCTTTGTAGCAAGTTCCTTACTGATGTTCAGTAGAGTTGTATGGAAAGCTTCATCCATGTCAGGTGTGAATATAATACTAAAAGTAAAAATAAAATGATATATAATATTAAATATTTCATAGAAAGCATGCTTATGTAACCGTAAGGCTTCAAAGTTTTTTTTTTTTTTTTTTTGTTTTTTTTTTTATTAAAGGGAGTCTATAAGCAGCACATTGATTATAAACCTAATCCCAGAGGAGAGTCTACAGTTTCCAAATATGCCTCTGTTATTTAGCTTTGGAGCCCCTTTTTCAGGTAAGGCACTGTATTATTTATATGCTAATAATGGGAGAAGTGCTCTGGGGCATGTCTTAGTTTATCTGGGTTTTAATATCAGCTGTAAATTCCCAGACAAAGCATTTTTACTCTCATTTGCTTATCAATAACAATTTACATAAAAATAGGGCTCCAAAACGGAATAACAGAGGCATATTTGGAAACTGCAGGGCCCCCACCGATCAGCTGTTACACAGAGCAGCTTCTATACAGAGAAACAGAGACGGCAGCATATAGCAACTCTGCCTCTGTTCACCTCTATAGATAGCCCAGTCGCTCAAAGGATAACATCAGTATGGCGTTTGCATGTTTCCCCTGTGTTTGTGTGGGTTTCTTCTGGATACTCAGATTCCTCTCACACTCCAAAGATATACTGATACTAGGAATTTAGATGGTGGGCCCTACAACGACTGGTGATGACCAGCAGGGTCGGACTGGCCCGCCGGAGCACCGGGGGATCCCCCGGTGGGCCCCCGGGCCCGGACTATACTGCTAATCATTTTAGCATAGGCTGGGGCCCGATCGGGCCCCTGCCTATGCTAAAATGATTTCAATCAGGCCCCTGCCCATGTCAGAGGAGGATTAGGGGAGGCGCTTAGGGCGCCTCCCCTAATCCTAAGAACCAGCGCAAGGAGAGCTACTGATCTCCTTGCGCTTGTTCAGCCATCTACGTACCAGCGTAGGCGTCGTCATCACGCCGCCTACGCTGATACACAGACGTCTGACAGAAGAGGATGCGGCAGCAGCGGGAGCAGCAGAGCGCGGTCGGACGGTAAGTATAATAACTTTTTTTTTTTGTTTTATAATAGGCCGCTGCCTGCTGGAGTATCTACCAGCAGGCAGCGGCCTATTTACCAACCCGGACCTGCTCACTGCCGCCCCCGCTTCCCCTTGTACTTTAGGCCGTGGCGGGCGGTAGTGAATAGGCCCGGGCCAGGCCGCGATCCCACTACCGCTAATATTATACTCAGGGGTCTTTTCAGACCCCCGAGTATAATAATCGGGGCCCCAGGGGAGGTGAGGGAACATAATAAACAGTGTTACTCACCTCTCCGGGATCCGGTGTTACTCCTAGCTGGCTTCGGGGCTATATGTTAATGCCCAGACGTCACGTGGTCTGGAATATTACCATATAGGCCCGAAGCCTGTTCTAGCAGTAACATATAGGCCCGAAGCCTGTTCTAGCAGTAACATATAGGCCCGAAGCCTGTGGTAGTAGCAATAGCCTGTTACTGCGAGCACAGGCTTTGGGCCTGTATGGTAACAGGCTGTTACTGCTACCACAGGCTTTGGGCCTATATGTTACTGCTAGCTCAGGCTTTGGGCCTATATGGTAATATCCCAGACCACGTGACGTCTGACACATTACCATATAGGCCCGAAGCCTGCTAGGAGTAACATCAGATCCCGGAGAGGTGAGTAACAGTGTTTATTATGTTCTCTCACCTCTCCTGGGGCTCCGATTATTATACTCAGGGTCTGAAAAGACCCCCGAGTATAATAATAGTTCATGGGTGTGCAACTGTGGGGCATAATAGAGCTTGAAAGGTCCACTGTGGCCCCTGTAACCTCTATTATGCCCTACAGTGGCCCCCCTGCAACCTCTATTATGCCCCACAGTCTATTGTGCCACCGTGGGGCATAATATAGGCTGCAGGGGCTGCTGTGATATATATATATATATATATATATATATATATATATATACATATATATTACATATATATATATATATATATATATATATATATATATGGTGTGGAGGTGTGGAGAAGTGAGGAGTCAAAGATGTCTGTGTTTCAAACTTTACAGAGTCAAGTCACAGCTGGAAGAAGTGGTCATGGCGGTCCAAAGGGAAGAGACGGGAAATGTGGGAAGACGTCTCCTGTGAGTATTACTGCACAAAATATTACTGCATTGTATTTATTGTAATGTTGTGATTTATTGTAATGGTACTGCTAGCACCCCCAATCCCCCCGCTGTCTGAGGTGGACAATCGAAAGATGCCCCCAAATCTTTCAATTACTACAACTCCCAGCAGCTCCAGATGCCCTGGAACTGTTGAGAGTTGTAGTCCACCCACCCCATAGATGATGTCCCACTCTATTGTTATGCTGGTGCCCTTTTCTAGAGCTCCAGCATAACAATATCCAAGTTTCAGAAACGCTGAGGACTTAGGGTATGTTCACACATCAGTATGCCATCCGTCCGTTTGAATTCAGTTTGACACTTCAAAACGGACTGATACACATACTGATCTCTACTCTGTTTACAATTGCTACTTGTAATCCCCTTATCTGTCCTCTAGGGGACGGAGAGCGTTTGCTATCAGCATAAAAAGGTGTCAGTATACAATCAGTATGTGCCTCAGTCCGTTTTGAAGTGTCAAACTGAATTCAAACGGACGGATGGCATACTGATGTGTGAACATACCCTTATCTGCCTGAAAATGGCTGACACCTGGCGGACTTCAATATGTTAATGAGGTCTGCCAATGTCTGTGTGTAACCGCCATTTTGATAGTCCACCTCTCCGTCATTCTGGTCCCATTGTGGACCTGTATGACGGAGAGCTTGCCGCTGTTGTGAACCTAGCATAAGGCTATGGCTACACTATAACTTTTGTCATACAACCAAAGATGTCGCCCTGTGATTCTTTCACTCATGTTAGTGAATGGAGTCACATTGCAACCTGAGGGACCCAATGCGACTCCATTCACTAATGTGAAAGAGTCCCAAAGGGACACTGCGATCTTTGGTTGCATGAAGGAAGTAGTAGTGTAGCCATAGCTGTTTTGCACACTGTATTGTGCATGAAAATGCACTTTAAACGTGTATAATGGCAAAAACTGGACGGGCGATATTACATATGGCAGTAGGGTGGGCCCCTGGAAATAATCCCACTGGTGGGCCCTAGGCACCCCAGTCCGACCCTGATGACCAGTGACTGTCTCTCTGCTGTGATTGTCATCATGTCTTCTCTTTATCTAAAACTGAATCTTTCAAAAATGCTGTGGAGCATTATACTGTGTGGGGACTCTGGGGAGCATTATACTGGGGACTATGGGGAGTATCATACTGTGTGGGGCCATGGTGGAGAATTACTCTGTGGTGGGGAGCTGGTTCTGCGCAGCATAATATACTGTTTGAGGCTATTGTTAGGTATTATACGGTGTGAAACTTTAGGAAGCTTTTTATATCATGTGTGGGCCACGGTGGCGCATTTTATACCATGTGAGGCCACTGTGGGAGGGGGGGGGGCACAGGGGAGCATTTCATACTGTGTGTGGTTACTTTGGAGTATTACACTGTTGGGGGCACTATGGAGCATTAAACTGTGGGGTGGAGGGGCTCAATATTCCAAATGGCAGCCCTGTGTGCTATGCCTAAACCACAGATCTCTCACTGAAATCTTGTGCATACATAGGGTTCCCATGGCCATGTCATTCTCCATACAGTACTGTGCATTAATCGGCTATGAAGCTATTGGGGCATGCACAGTACTATAGGGGTGATGATACTGGGAAAATACTGGCCAGATAGTCAGCACATATGTAAGGTAATAAGTAAAGGAGCCTTGATGTATGAAGATGTTGGGTGGGCTCCTAGAACAAGTTCTTCTGATGGGCCCTAGGCTCTTCAGAAATGAATGAGTAGCACAATGTTTGTGCCTGGTGGAGGATCCAGTGGTTGGACATCCACAAATCTACAACGTATCCTCTCTCATGTGGATTAGGAATAAGCTGTGTGGTCAAACCTCTCGCTGGACTATAACTTCCTGGAAAAATATACAATCTGTTTTTTTTAAAACGGGCACCCAAACATTGGCGCCATGCCAGTCACTTGTGTCTTATACTACCCACATCTGCACCCCTCCTCATTTCATAGATTAAGGTTCACGTCGTCTTTTTTCAGTATTTGTCTACTGACATATTTTAGGAGTCTGGAATCAGAAGAACACCAAGGGCAGCACAACAACTACGTGACATCTATATCTGGACGCAGGAGTGTTGTAAAAAGATGAATGCTTTCCGCTCTGTAACACAGGAATACATTACAGTGAAGCCTCTTTAAGACCACCCAAAATTGCAATCAAAAGTTGTCTTCTCCGACCACACAGTTGCCACATGCTGTCGCCCTGCAAGTTTCACTTTCTATTTCTAACAAGCATTGTTTTTCACTTAAACACAATGTAAAGCATGTACAATTTACCAGATATAGGCTATAGAGAGTAATGTTTCAAGCAAAGACATACAGTATATATTTAACTTTACTTACTTTTATGACTTTTCCTGGACGTGTAAGGATTTCTTCCTAACTCGGAAGTCCTTGGCTTACTGTTAACATGTATCAGTGTTTGTACAAGTGGAAGGAACGCCCTTCTGCTCACATCCGTCTCCTCCCTTTTTCTAATGGTTCTTCCTCCCAGTACTTTCTAGGAATTCTGTAATACATATCCCAGACAAGATGGAGGATCACATAGATGATAACTCACACATGTTTCACTAATACGATGTTACGGTTTAGTGTAAATAGAGATCTACAAGATCTAAGAAAATAAAGTATGCTTTAATGTACTTATAACCGTTCCCTGTTTATCCTCTTGCTAGAGGTCAAATATTTTTGTTACACTCAATGCACTGTGTTATGGAGCTGTGTCTAGTCTAGATAATCCTCTGAGCAACGCAGATTTCTCTCCTGTCCTGATGGTTTGCTATAGCAGTTTAGTTTCTTCTTGTTACTGCCTATTTCTTTCCATGTTTAGTAAATATTTTTGGGTGAATGATAACACATATTCTGCAAAAAAGTGCGCAAAAGTAACAGCACCTGCGAAGAATGATACAGCTTGCAAATATATTGATACAAAAACAACTTATTTTTATCATTAACCTTTTTCCACATATTTATTAGAGAGGGGCGATCCTCTCAAGATTTGTTTTTCGTCTTCGGGACGGTGGGGGGACTTGATGCTATGGGGGCAACCTGAGGGGAACATACTCTAGGGACAACCTGGGAGGTGGTGGTCATAATACTGTGGGGGCAAACTGAGGCGGACATGACAGCGTGAGGGCAACTTGGGGATGGAGAATACATGACACTGTGGGAGTAACCATGGAGGTGGGGGATACGAATCTGTGGGGGAAACCTGGAGGGGGCATAAAAGTTTGGGGGCAACATGGAAGGGTGCATTAGCCACTAAGGGAGTTATACTATGTGGGGGCCTTCGAGGAGGCATTAGAATAGGTCAGGTATTGCTAGTTGGTGCTAATGAGGGGGAGGGGGCGATTATGAAACCCTTGCACAGGGTCCACCGATGTGTTAAAATGGCCCTGATTTGGAGGTGTACAAATAAAAATAAACATAAGTTATCAAAAAAGTGACATATCACTTATCATATTTGTGTCTATGTATGACCATTCAGTGCCATATACTCTATAGACCAAACTTTGTACAATTTGCACCAGCATTTTCCCAAGAATCTTTGTGATGTTGATTGTATAGTATGTGGGTGTCCAAAAAAACAAACAAACAAGATTAAGGATCTTTTGCTGCTATTTGTCCTTTTGTTTAATATCTTTTCAGACCCCAGAGTATAATAATTGAAGACCCAGGGGGAGAAAAACATAAAAAATTACTGTTACTTACCTGTCCCCTGGCTCCTATGCTGCCTTGTCCGCTGTCGGCCCTCTTCTATGACGTCGGACGTGACATGACCCGGGAAGCAGGCCGGGTTCATGTGACGTCAGAGACGTCAGACAAGTAGGATGGAGGCCTGGCAGGATCGTGGAGAAGTAAGTAACAGTGTTTGTTACGTTCCCTTACCTCTCCCGGGCCTCCGATCATTATACTCGGGGGTCTGCAAAGACCCCCGAGTATAATGATAGTCATTGTGGGGCCCGTGGTGTCACTTACCGATCCCAGCCCAGCCAGGATCGGCAAGTGAATAGGGCCCGTAACGGCCTATTAAAAAAAAGGAAAAAAACGCAGCGGTAGCGGCTGTCACCGGGCCCCCTAATGGCCCGGGCCCTGTGGCAGCCGCCTCCGCTGCCTCTATGGTAGTTACGCCCCTGAATACAAGGGCATGTGTATGGGGTCATAAAAAAAAAAAAATGGGAGAGTGCTAGCCATTAAAAACACGGCTAGCATACTGACAAAGAACACAGAAGATATAGTTGTTCCATTCTCAAGCATATGTTTAAGGGTCAGTGCACACAGAGTTTTTTGGCGCTGATTTTGATGCTGAATCCGCCTGGGAGGCTTTTTTTTTAGATGGATTCACTGTCAAAATCAGCGCCAAAAAACTCTGTGTGCACTGACCCTAAGGCTCCTGACTTCTGAGCATATTCCAACCTATAAGCGAAGTGCAGTGTAAACTTGCTCTTGGGCTAGGTTCACACCTGTGCCTGGTCTCCACTTGGGGATTCCATTCCCCATTCCGTTTTAAAAATGCGGAGAGAAAGTCCTGCAAGCAGTGTTTTCTCTCTGCATTTTCCGCCCTTTTCAGACAGAAATTTGAGAAACTCTGCAGATACCATTATAGTCTATGGGGTCTGTGGGTTTCCGAAGATAACTGCTTTTTTAAGTGGTTTTGGTTTCTATTCGGGGGCTGACCAAGCGGATCCACTGAATGGAAACCCAAACACAGGTATGAACCTAGAGAAACAATGTAAGATAAAAAAGTCAAAATGTAGTACAGGAGCAAATAGCTGTAACAAATGGGTGGACATACCGCTCAACCTGTGCAGCTACACATAGGGCCCTCTGACCTATTAGGTCTATCATAAAGTTTCTTGGAAATTGAATAACTGGATGATATTCAGGATAGGATAGGCATAGGTATGGCCTGCTTAGGTCCCTTAACCTCATCTGTCTGGCTTCAGATTCCCTGTGCAGTCAGTTTGGTTGGTAGCAAGGACTATGAATCTGTTTATGGCAGGCTCTCAGTCAGCCATAAATTAATTTCTGCCCCATGACGTTCCATCCTTTGTCTTACCTCTTTGGTACCCAGCAGGATAATTTGATGGAGAATTTATACATTAAACATATAAACCTTTCCAATCTCAGGTGGAGAATCCACACAGAGGTTTAGTTGGTCTTAATTTTTTTTAGCCCTCCAGAGCACAAGAGGTTCATGTGTCTGCAGACTCCCAAAGAACAAAAACCCTAAGAGAACAAAAATTTTCTTAATTAATTGATACATACCAAAAACTTTCCATTTGTAACAATTCACTCACTGCAGTCAGAAGTATAGAGATGAGCGCGCAAAAAGACGCGCGCTATACGAACATGCTCAATGGCTAACTACACGTTCAGTGGCTAACTACATTTTACAAGTGTATTTTCACATATGTAAAATGTACAAAATACACTGAGCGCATACAGAATACACAGGCGTAACCTCCGTGTGAAGTGGCCCTTACATCCTTTATTAACCCATCTAACCTTTTAATATAGAAAAGACTCTAATCCTACACACACACACAGCTGTAATAAATTCTCCTTATGTGAATGGGAGCTATTCACATGCCCAGTTTTTTTTTTTGACAGTCACAAAATAGGTCCTGTCCTCTTTTTGTCTGTTTCACAGATCCTTCAAAACAGTAAAGTGTAAGGAATCCCCACGCATCGGACTGAAAGGGATAGTGGAGGGGGACATGACAGTAAAGAGGCTAAGTCAGCGGGAGTTTACTCACCTGATCCTTCCAAATTTGAAACCCTCTGGCGGCCGTGCGAGGTGTTCCAGGAGTCGTTGGAGTTCTCCTCCCTGTTCGGCTGATTTCCCTCCTCTGTTGGTCCAAGCCCCTAGGGCCTGACCTTTTTCCATTTGTCCTTGCTCATGACCTCCTCCCCCTATCCCGTATTTGTCATTTGTTCCATTTCCCCTTCCTCCCTTTTGTCTCTTGTGTGTTTTGTTTTGTCTGTCCCCCTCTCCTTTGACATTTGTCAGGGGCTATGTCCCCCGTGTTCTTTATTGAGTTTTTGTCTAAGTTCTTGCCACACACAACCGTTTCGACCAGGGGTTTCCCTTGGACACTTGCCTTGTATTGTGGCCCTGTGAGGCCTTAATTTTTGTTTTTGGGGTGTATTATCCTCTCCTCTGTTGTTTTGCATTTGTTCCCTTTTGAAAATTTTCAAATAAAAATTGATTACACCTAATGTGAGCAGCGGGGGAGAGCCACAGAATTTGGGGTCGGCAGTGGCTCATCCTGCTGTGGTAGACAAAAATTGGCGAAGGAGGTAGAGTTGGGACACATGGCGTGGCCGTTTGCCCTTCCCTGGTGGGTGTTGCCTTTGGGGGTGGTCCCTAAGAAGGACCCCGGATACGTGGGTCTGTTCCTTACTGCTGAGGGACATGTAGGGGGTTTGCCGGTCTTTTAGGGCTCCCCTGGTTCAGGTTGAAGGATTTGCATTATTTGTTGGGTAGGCTCAATTTTGTGTGCCACATTATGCCTATGTGGCGAGTGTTCTGCCAGTGCCTAGCCAGAGTCTGACAACCCTTTCATTATGTTTAGTTGCAAGGGGAGTTGAGGGAGGACTTGGCAGATTGGAGGGAGTTTTATTGGCGTTACAACGAGCGGTCCTTGGTGATGGGGTCATTAGTTGGGTGGGCAATTTGGCGCTCTTAGAGCTATTTCCCATAGTCGTTGCAACAGTAATTTGGGGGACAGGCTCTGGGACTGCAGGGGTTGTTTTTTGTGTGACAATATGGGGGTGGTGCAGGTCAACAATTCTCAAATGACTAATTCACCACCGATAGTCCGGCTGCTGCGCAAGCTCGTGTTGAGGGGGTTGTAGCTGAACGCACATTTTTTGTCAGTGCTCCTCCTGGGGACGAGGAATGTTATTGCTAATGCCATTTCTCATTTTCAGTGGACCAGGTTCCAGAAGCTGGTGCTAGAGTCAGACTCAGAGGCGGTCCCTTGCCCAGTCCTGTTTTTCGTGGGCTCCACGCTTGGTTAGGGGATGTCCCCAGCAGGGTTATCTAGGTGCCTTGCCCTGGCCTTCTGGTTTAAGTTGAGAGGTTAACGGGACTGCACAAAGTCATTCCTGGTGTGGCAGGCAGTGAAGGGCTCAGGGACCAGAGATAGTTTCTTTTGGCCTGTTGGGGGATCTGCTAGGGTCTTGGGTCAGGTGTGCTCTTCTGCTTATGAGGTGCAGTTGTTCCAGCTGGCCTTTTTCGGGACCTTTTGGATGTCGGAATTGGTCTCCCCTAGCCGGCGGTGCCCTGGGGGTTTGGGGTGGTGGATTTCTCGGTTGTGGGCAGTGAATTAGTGTGTTGGGTCCGATGGTCTAAGATGGATCAGATGGGCTATGGCATGGTGTCTCCGGCTTGCCTGGTGGCTTGTTTTGTTGCCTTTATGTGGCTGCAACCGGAAGGGGTTTCGCCACTACTGGTGCACAGGGATTTGGCTTGTCTTTCCCATTTTCAGTTTATCTAGGGTTTCCAGAAGGGGTTGGAGGCATTGGGTCTTTCTTCCCGAAATTACAGTTCCCATTTGTTCCGGATTGGGGCGGCCACGGAGATGGCTCAATGGGGGCTCCTGCCTGTGGTCATCTGGAGGATTGGGAGGTGGGAAACAGTACAGGATTTATGTGTGGCCTCAGCTTCTGTGAAGTGGCTTGTAGGGGGGGACTGGTGCTGGTTGCTCATGGTTTCTGTGGGCGGGGGAATGTTTGTTATTGATTATGCTTTGTTGTTTTACAGGTGTGTCAACATGTTTGGTCTGAGTCGTGGGACATTCTTCTGTCTACTGGGGCGGTGTCGGAGCGGATGTTCGGCCGTCAGGGAGCAGCTGGGCTTCGATCAGGAGGTGGCTCAGGTCAGGTGGTGGTGGGTGCGTGGCCTGCTTTGGTCCCACTTGCTACCAGAATTGCAGGGATATGTGGACCGGGATCATCCTCCTGACATGCTGGCAGTGTACGCCGGGGGAAATGACCTTGGAGCTGTTGAGACTGTGGGCTTCTTTCCCTGGATTACTTATTGTATGGTCCGATATTGTGGCATAGCAGCGGTGGCGACATGCTTGGTTGGTAGCAGGTATCAACAAGGCTTGTTAGGTTAATTAGGTGGTGGGCCGGGTTTGTGAACAGGGGCATTGTGGTCCGGCCTAGGGAGCCTGAGGTTGTGTCAGCTGACCTGTTCCGGCTGGATGGTGTGCACCTCAATGCCATCGGCTTGGACATTTGGTTGCTGGATATTCAGGATGATGTTGTAAGCGATGTCCTGCAGTCAGGGTACCCAGGATGGAGATACCCTCCGATGTTTGTGCCCCTGGGCCAGGTGGATTACGGAGGTTTGGGGTCGTAGTCTGGTATTTGTGCCTTTAGGGACCCCTCCTTTTAGGTGCAACTAGCGGTTACTGATGGGGATAGGTATCCTTATGGTTATAGGTCCATGAGGGTTGTTGTTATACAGGTAGGTTATTTGAATGTTTATTTGAATATTATTTAAAGGGATCCTATCATTTAAACTCAATTTTTTCTTCCTATCAAGTAGGAATAGCCTTAAGAAAGGCTATTCGTCTCCTACCTTTAGATGTCTTCTCCGCGCCACCGTTTCGTAGAAATCCTAGTTTTTGCCAGTATACAAATGAGTTCTCTTGCAGCACTGGGGACAGTCCTCAGCGCTCAAACAGCACTAGGGGTGTTCCCAATGCTGCGAGGGAACTCTCCAGTGTCGCCTCCATCTTCTTCAGGAAAAGGTCTTCTTCTGGGGGTTGGCTTCAAACTTCTAGGCCTCGGGCCTAGGGCAAAGCGGACTGCGCATGCCTGCCGGCCACAAGAAAAACGGCCGCTTACACAGTATTGGAAGCGGCCATTTTCTTGTGGCCGGCAGGCATGCGCAGTTGGCTTTGCCCTAGGCCCGAGGCTTAGAAGTTTGAAGCCAACCCCCGGAAGAAGACACGAAAAAGACCTGTTCCTGAAGAAGATGGAGACGGCGCTGGAGAGTTCTCTCACAGCATTGGGGACACTCCCAGTACTGTTTGAGCGCTGAGGACCGCCCCCCGTGCTGCAAGAGAACTAATTTGCATACTGGCGAAAACTGAGATTTCTACAGAACGGCGGCGCGGAGTAGACACCTAAAGGTAGGAGACGAATATCCTTTCTTAAGGCTATTCCTACGTGTTAGGGACAAAAAATTTAGTTTAAATGATAAGATTCCTTTAATATGTTAATTATGTGATATTTATGGTTATATGGTTCTAAGTTATTATTTATCTAATATGTAAGTTTAAATAAATGTCGCTGTGGCCTTTACTTCCAGTACTGGTGTCAGCGTCTTTATTGGGTTACAAATGTAACCCCTGTGTGCAGTTCAAGGCAACGAGGGGTTAACAGTTTGCAAACATTGTGCATGCAGCATGAAAGCAATTGTGTTTGTTTATCAAATCCTTGGAGCAGTGGCGTAACTAGGAATGGCGGGGCCCCGTGGCGAACTTTTGACATGGGGCCCCCCCGACACCGAAGATCTCGACCGAGTCCCTCCTACGCATTCCTGCGCGCTCTTTTATGTTCCATAGTGGCCCCTGTACACAGTATTATACCCAATAGTGGCCCCTGCACACAGTATTATACCCAATAGTGGCCCTACAGGACTAAATACTGTCACGTCACCCGCTGACCGCTATACCAGGACAAATTGTGGATAAAAAATCTGGTCATGTGCATTACAATTTAGTAACTCCATGTGCCTCATATTAATAGCAGTTAACCCCATCATCTCCCTCACATTAACCCCTGTGTGCCTCACCATAAGGGTTACTGATATGTGAGAGACATGGAGGTAATAATAAAGTATCTTCATTATTATTACCCCCATATGTCTCACATATCAGTAACTCTTATGGTGAGGCACACAGGGGTTAATGTCAGGGAGATGATGGGGTTAACTGCTATTAATATGAGGCACATGGAGTTACTAAAACACAAGTAATCCCCCCAAATGCCTGATATTAATAAGTAACCCCAGTACGTACCTGTGTAGCTTTAGTTTCACTTTCCTTCTTATGCAAAAAAGTTCAAAAGCAGCGGCACCGTTCTGTGAGTGTGAACATACACCAAATCACTGGATCTCAAACTAGATGATCTGGCATTCAGGTGGTGCTCACTGTTAAACAAATAGTCCAATATAGTGCAAAAAAATAGAAAAAAAAATCAGGGCACTCACCAGCCAGTACTACTGGCTGGTGAGTGCCCTGATTTTTTTCACTTTCCTTCTTCCTTTCTTCCTCCAGTGCAGACGGCAGGAGCTCGGCAGGGATAAGCCCCGCCCCCTCCTCTCATTGGTGGGCAGAGGACAGCAGAGAAAGGGAGGGGGAGAGAGGGGGAGAGCGTCCTGAAGCGCTGACAGGAGCCAGAGCTGCAGCTCCTGTGTCTCAGCCGTTGCTGCAGCTTCGGGGACCCCTGTTGGTGGAAAGTATTCCACCAACAGGGGGCCCCGATCATTATACTCGGGGGTCCGAAAAGACCTCCGAGAATAATGGTAGCAGCTGTCACCGGGCCCCTAATGCCCCGGGCCCTGTGGCAGCTGCTACCGCTGCTATGGTGGTAGTTACGCCACTGCCTTGGAGGATGGGAGGGGCTGCTTGGCAGGGGAGACCATGTGCTCAGGCAGTCTGCAGGAGAGAGGGATCACAGGTGGATGCAGGAATAAGATCTCCTGAGCTCCCAGAGGCTGAAAGCAAAAGGAAAGAGGATTTAATTCCTTCAGAGAAAAGGTTACCAACTCCACAGGACAATTTGCCGAATAGACAGGGTATCCATACCCTCCACAACCGACGGAGGCGCCTCCCTGCTACACCGGAACGTTCTTCCAGACTTAACCCTTTGGCAGCCTGTTGGACAGGACAGCGTTAATTCCTCTGGAACTGTAAGTGTACCTACCACCAGCATTCTTATTTAGACTGCATCCTATGATCCAGGAGTAACTTGTTCTTGGCTAGTATAACTGTTTAAGCTGGAGCACTGCAGAAGGAGTAAAAGAGACTTGGTGCATCCAGGCACCTGCTGTGCTGCCATGTTCTATTGTACGGGATAGAGTCTGCTGCTGCTGATAGATGATTGTAGCCAGTACTGGATTTTCTGCAGTGTACCAAATCTTCTGGACTAAGGAATATTACCCTGCTAGGAATTAAAGGAGCATTGTTCATTTCTGACATATTTCATGTGCACCAACGCAAGAAGATTCTTTCCAGAACCGCGACAACAGGCCTTGTACTAAGACTGAGCTTTGTGATTGCTATGCATGGTCCTAGGGCTTTGCCATATAGACCTGCTATTTTCTAGATAGGTTTATCGTTTAAAGTATCACCTCTTACTGATGCTGTGAATGTTATTGCATATTGTACTTCACCATTACTTTTATTAAGTTCCATATAAAAGTTTCTTTGTTTATACCACAATCCTCTCTGGCGTGTTGGTGTGGGCGGGGCTTTCCCTTGTCAAGCCCCGGGCAGAGATCTGAAGAAAGGTACTGTCAACCCGGAAGCACCAGAATATCACCGACAAGGGTGGAGGCACTGCGCTAAGCAAGGTAGAACGGCAACTCATACTTATCCGAACGCCCCGCTAACCGGGGGTATGGCCAAAGGGGGTGTTACACAAAGAAAAGGTAAGGGGGTTGGAAAGGTCGGCTTCAGCTCATTTTGACTATTTTACTAGTCAAGAGGGATCTGTGAAAATGTCTGTGAAAAATGTTCATTTTCATAGTTGTTTTAGTTGTCTGAATCTAGGCTAAAGTTCCCACTAGTAATGCTCTAACTATAAACACTGCCAGGAAGAGTGTGTCTCATATACCTGTATTCAATGCAGTATGTACAGCTGTAGCATTTGTCAAAGGGTGAGACACTTGAAATGGCTGTTTTTCTGGTTTTATACCACCTGGAAAAGTTGCCTCAGGTATCAAATGAAAGCTGATAGTATCTGAACTACTGCACATAAAACTCAGATTCCCAACTGTGTTTTCAAATACTGATATCTCTGTTTTTTATATCTAGTACAGTGATCTCCACCACTTTTCTTGGTGGATTTAGGAGATACAACCACTTGCAGTGACCATTACCCACTTGGCAAATTCCAAAGCTTTGGCAATACAAATGTGTTAAAATTTTCCCTGGTAACAGCTTAGTTGCAGGGTTGCCTACGTTCTATTAAAAGAAAGTTAGATAGGTTAACTAAGTATATTACAAAATGCTCACCAAACATCCCCAATGCAAAAAAAGGCACTTACACTTTAAAGGGATTCTATCATTAGAATCCAATTTTTTAATATTAACATGTAGGAATAGCCTTAAGAAATGTTAGAATTTCTAAAGAATGTAAAATACCTTAGGAATTCTTCTCCGCTCCATTCTGGTGATATTCCTGGTTTTCTGCGGTATGCAAGTGATTTAGAAGGTGGGTCAGGATGGATACGTGTTCCCCATTAAGCACCGATCTACAATTAAACAGTCAAGTATCTGATGCCAGTGGAGTACAATTGCCAGTTTTACTGAATGTGCTCCTATGTGTAATGGAAATACAACTGCTCCATGGTGATTTTGTTTGTGATGTATTTGACGCTCACGTTGTTTCCCCAGAAAGTATCATGTATTATGAATGGCTATTTCAACGCAATTGTCACCTGCAGACGTAAAATTTTAACAGATACGTCACCGACACAATGCTGTACAATACAGTGACCAGTGTTACGGTTTTCATATTAGAATGGAGTGATGGTAAAAGATCTTGGCTAAGGCCATGTGTTGCGGTAACGCAGCTAAAAACCACAGTGGAAAAAAAAAAAACATGTGACAGGGCATCTGCACTAAATGTCCCACTGAAAATCTGTATGTTGGAGAGACCGGACAGCAGCTTAGAATGCGTATGAATTCACATCGCCATACAATTAGAGACCGAAGAATGGACCTTCCCGTGTCAAAACATTTCTGCAATGAGGATCATAATATCACCGATCACATGAAAATTTTGGTTTTAAGAGGGAATTTTAAATCAAGGAAAGAGCGACGGATTTATGAGTATAAACTTATGACCCTGCTTCAAACACTGGAGAAGGGCTTAAATCTGTCACATGGGTTTATGGCATCTTACAGAAAGACTTATGAATTTATTAGTTGAAGAGGAGAAATCGAACTTTGAATAAATATCAAAAGAATTGAATGAACAAATTGAAAATATTAAAGCATTCAATAGTGATCCAGATTTCATTAAAAAAGAGAAAACCCTACAGGGGAATATAGAACAATTTGTGGCTCAAATTAAAAGCCGTAAGCACTTTCAGTTTCAGCGTGGCCTAGCTGAATTTAAGAACAATAAAGCTTATGATTATGATAAAACTACTAGGGCTGAGAGTGAAATATCCTCTTCCGAGTAACACAAGAGGAAGGGGTAGAGGACCTGGTAAATCCAGAGGTAAACATACAAACTAGTGACTTGGGGTGGGGTGGGGGGTTTAGCTCAAGGCCCACCCATCACACAGTACCTCCTGAGAGGGAAAACAGGAGAAAGCAAACAATGATGATGGGGGATGGGCAATATATGAAGCCAGGAGCGAATGATTCCACACGAGACATGGCTAAAACAACTGATGATGAGTTGCAAATTATCAATCTGTCACACATGATTCTAACCTCAGAACATAAATCAGTATTAACTAAAGGTCTATCCTTTGTTCCAACCACACGCTTTAACGAATTCGAATGGGTAAAGGATATCTCTTTATTCTGTCGAAAATTGAGATGGAGTAAATTTAGCCATCAAAATAACATCAGAGAAAGCATGGAAAGAGGTGTTGATGTGGAATACCTAGAGGGACTGAGGGTTTTAGAATCTTTTTCTCGTGAGGGCCGTGGTGAGAGAATACCGAAATCTATTACTAATCTACGGCCCAAAAGTAAGAAAACCCCACCACATATAGACACGGGTTTCATGGGTTTGCCATTGAAGGCATCTCCGACTTGTCCAAACAGAGAGCTCCATCAAATCTAGATCAAGCCAATAATAAAGCCGTAGAGGAGATCATGAAAGATGGAAATACAATCATAAAATCATCCGATAAGGGTGGGAATATTGTCCTGATGACTAGAGAGAAATATATAAAAATGTGTGAGGATATTCTCTCCCAGGAAGATTCATATAGGATATTAGAATCGGACCCAACCACCCTCTTTAAACAACAACTGGATGAGATTCTAGATAGGGCAGCGGAAAGTGGTCTTATTACAAATAGTGAATATATCGTATTTTACGGACTATAAGGCGCACTGGACTATAAGCCGCATTGCCCATGAGCGCCTTATAGTCCGTCTCAGTTCATATATAAGGCGCACCGGACTATAAGCCGCAGTCCGGTGCGCATTATATGTTATTGAAAGCGGCGGCAGGCAGACTTTGCCAGCGGCCGCTTAACCCCCCGCGTGCCAGACGCTTCTATTGGAAGCGCTCGGCAGGCGAGGAGGGGCTCTATCAGCAAAATCATGCTGATAGAGCCCAACCGTAAAAGTTACATTAAACTACCCCCCCGTTTTAAAATAAAAGCCTGAAACAGAATGTGAAACTTACCGAGCGGTGCAGGGTGGGCGGGCATTCAGGCCTCCTCTTCCTCCGATGTTCCGTCCTCCTCCTCCGGCGCTCGCTAACTGATAATGGCCTGGGCGCATGCGCAGTAGCCATAGTAGAAGCATTATGATATTGCGCATGCGCCCAGGCCATTATCAGCGAGCGCCGGAGGAGAAGGACGGAACATCAGAGGAAGAGGAGGCCTGAATGCCCGCCCGCCCGCCCTGCACCACTCGGTAAGTTTCACGTTCTGTTTCAGGCCGGCGTGACAGCAGGGCTGCCGAACACTTCCCATTCATTTCTATGGGAGCCGGCATGCGAGCGCTCCCCATAGAAATGAATGGACTGCTTTTTTCCATTCATTTCTATGGGGAGCGCTCGCATGCCGGCTCCCATAGAAATGAATGGGAAGTGTCTGTCCATTCATTTCTATGGGGAGCGCTCGCATGCCGGCTCCCATAGAAATGAATAGGAAGTGTCCGGCAGCCCTGCTGTAACGCCGGCGTGTACGGCTGTGATACACGCCGGCGTTCCGTAGTGTGAATGCACCCTTACGGTGCCTTTTATGTATGTATGGAAGCGGCACGCAGACTTTGCCGCCGCTTCCATCCATATATAAGGCGCACCGGACTATAAGCCGCACTTACGATTTCTGAGGAAATCATAGGTTTTTATGTGCGCCTTATAGTCCGGAAAATACGGTAATTTTATGAAACCTACCTAGTCATCCAAAGGTGGCCACTTTCTATGCACTGCCAAAGGTGCACAAAGGTCGAACCGCTACAGGGACGTCCAATTGTCTCGGGTATGAGAGGGCTGACTGTGGGCATTAGCACTTATGTTGATGTTATCTTGCACCCCTTTGTGCTGGCCCTGCCCTCCTATGCCCGGGACACCATGGACGTCCTTCATCATTTGAGCAGCCCATAAGCAGACACATTTGGGATAGTGTAGTGGCAGACCAGCACAGGAGGTCTGTCACACAGGGGATTACATCGCATGTTGTAGGTGAATGGGGGAATAACAGAAGCCAACAAGCCGATGCAACGTTAATCAGCATTCCCAAAAAAGGGGTTGGGCTGCCTTGTTTATTTATACCCTTTTTGACAGATACCCTTATCTTTTTGACAGATACCCTTATCTTATCTAAACATAAGGCTACTGGGCTAATGTAGGTTGTAAGGGGTTCAGCTCACACGGTTGGAAACGGCAATGCCACCATGCAGACAGGTAGTAGAATAAACAAGTCCAGAGTGTTTTATTTGGGATTTCGGCATAAAACACTGTGCCAGCAAAGTAACAAAACAACAAAAACCTAAGCCTTGTCCGGCTCTACCTATACAACAGGTTACCTCTCTGACTTAGAGCAGGTTAAGTCACCATATAAGCAGGTCAAAGTCCACACAATACCTGTTTGTCTCAGGAGTGTTTTCTTCACACACTCCGTGTGTGTATCAGGCCCATAACTGAGCTTCCTTCCCCAGTAAATAGCCCTAAGGAAGCTCACCTGTGACTGCCCCGACTCAGGGCAAAACCCGTGGTGGAGTAAGGGTGTGGACTGGAAGGCTCCCACTACCAACCTGCCCTCCAGTCCAGAAAAGCCAGCCCATAATAAGGAACAAGAGCTCTAGCAGACTATGCTCTGCTAGAACATTATTGCTCTGGCTTTCCTTTATCTCGCCTGGCTGAGGAAACCAGGCGAGATATACACTCCGTCCACCACCTTACCGTACACTTTACCACAAGGTCCATGAGTCAGCTAGTTCAACGCCATTTTATACATCTCAGAAATTAGGAACATATAGTTTTTTAATCCAGGGTCTTGTAGAGTCTTGAACTGGGGGCTCCTTCATCAGATAGTCACGGAAGTGACCCAAGGAGTATCTCCTTTCAGGGTATTGAAAATGTAAAATTGAACATCAGAGGAGGGGATCTTGACAGGATCTTACTCCAGTGAGAGGCACAATGGACTTATCGTCTAACGCTAGGTTCACACTAGCGTTCGATCTCCGTTCTGTGGTTTCCGTCTTCTGCATGCAGAAGACGGAAACCTATCAGACCAGGTCCGCCCATGAGTGCCGGTGAGCGTTTTATGCTCTCTGCCGCGAAACAGGTTTTTTTAAAAAAAAATCGGACACAGAGTACTACATGTCCGACTCTGTGTCCGATTTAAAAAAAAAAACGTTTTTGCGGCGGAGAGCATAAAACGCTCACCGACGCTCATGGTGTATGCATACCTGCAGTTCATCAAGTGAGATGTGGATGTTTTTTATTGTCTTCATAAGTGAAGACAAGGGGTGTTATTATCCATATAGCCTAACCGTTGTATGTAGGTCCCATGGTGCATTAAGACGTTTTTTCTATTGGTCTGTTTGATGTCATGTACAGTATAAAGAGCTGCCATTCCATCATGCTCACATAACATCATGGGGATCTTAGAGCTTAATTCACACTAATGCGTCTTTCTTGTTATTGTGAATGTTCTCTTAGTCCTCATAATTGACCATTTTGTTTGTGTAGGGAGTCTTATTATTAACGCATGTGGATCATTAAGTGCAGGTGCCATGCAGCATTAATAATTTAATGTATACAAAGACGCTTTTTCCATTTTGGTCTACTGATTATGTCATGGACAAAGAGCTATTGTCTATCTTGCTCGCATGGCATTGTTGGTAATTTAGACCCTAATTCTGACTGATGCATCTTTTTGGTCCGGTGTTTTTTGCTTTTTGATCCGCTGTTGGCCTTTTGACTAGTAGATGTATTATTCCATAGTGATCTCTGGAATGTGCATAATCATACTTACCTTCCTCCTTCTGTTTTACTTTGGGGTCGTTTCTGCATCTCACCTTATGTTTAACTCTCCTGATGAACCCGGTGGAGGGAATGTCACCGGGGGAAACGCGTAGAGAGGCGGCTATATCAAGGCTTAGTGTGTCTGGAATGGCTCAGGGCTTTTTAAATGTCTTAAGTCACTGTAGCTAATTAGAGATGAGCGAACACTAAAATGTTCGAGGTTCGAAATTCGATTCGAACAGCCGCTCACTGTTCGAGTGTTCGAACGGGTTTCGAACCCCATTATAGTCTATGGGGAACATATACTCGTTAAGGGGGAAACCAAAATCCGTGTCTGGAGGGTCACCAAGTCCACTATGACACCCCAGGAAATTATACCAACACCCTGGAATGACACTGGGACAGCAGGGGAAGCATGTCTGGGGGCATAAAAGTCACTTTATTTCATGGAAATCCCTGTCAGCTTGCGATTTTCGCAAGCTAACTTTTTCCTATAGGAATGCATTGGACAGCGCTGATTGGCCAGAGTACGGAATTCGACCAATCAGCGCTGGCTCTGCTGGAGGAGGTGGAGTCTAAGATCGCTCCACACCAGTCTCCATTCAGGTCCGACCTTAGACTCCGCCTCCTCCGGCAGAGCCAGCGCTGATTGGCCGAAGGCTGGCCAATGCATTCCTACATCTGATGCCGGTCAGCCCATCTGATATAGCAGAGCCGAGTGTGCACACTCGGCTCTGCTACATCAGATGTAGCAGAGCCGAGTGTGCACACTGTTGAGCCAGTTCTGCTCAACTACACCGTGTGCCGGTCAGCCCATCTGATATAGCAGAGCCGAGTGTGCACACTCGGCTCTGCTACATCAGATGTAGCAGAGCCGAGTGTGCCGGTCAGCCCATCTGATATAGCAGAGCTGACCGGCACACTCGGCTCTGCTACATCTGATGTAGCAGAGCCGAGTGTGCACACTCGGCTCTGCTACATCTGATGGGCTGACCGGCATCAGATGTAGGAATGCATTGGCCAGCCTTCGGCCAATCAGCGCTGGCTCTGCCGGAGGAGGCGGAGTCTAAGGTCGGACCTGAATGGAGACTGGTGTGGAGCGATCTTAGACTCCGCCTCCTCTAGCAGAGCCATCGCTGATTGGTCGAATTCCATACTCTGGCCAATCAGCGCTGGCCAATGCATTCCTATGGATTCCTATATCCACACTCAGCTCTGCTACATCTGATGTAGCAGAGCCGAGTGTGCACACTCGGCTCTGCTACATCTGATGTGCCGGTCAGCCCATCTGATATAGCAGAGCCGAGTGTGCACACTCGGCTCTGCTATATCAGATGGGCTGACCGGCACACGGTGTAGTTGAGCAGAACTGGCTCAGCACTGCTACCAATAGGAATGCATTGGCCAGCCTTCGGCCAATCAGCGCTGGCTCTGCCGGAGGAGGCGGAGTCTAAGGTCGGACCTGAATGGAGACTGGTGTGGAGCGATCTTAGACTCCGCCTCCTCCAGCAGAGCCAGCGCTGATTGGTCGAGTTCCGTACTCTGGCCAATCAGCGCTGGCCAATGCATTCCTATTGGAAAAAGTTTAGGTCACAAAAATCACAATTACACACCCGATAGAGCCCCAAAAAGTTATTTTTAATAACATTCCTACCTAAATAAAGGTTATCCCTAGCTATCCCTGCCTGTACAGCTATCCCTGTCTCTTAGTCACAAAGTTCACATTCTCATATGACCCGGATTTGAAATCCACTATTCGTCTAAAATGGAGGTCACCTGATTTCGGCAGCCAATGACTTTTTCCGATTTTTTCCGATGCCTCCGGTGTCGTAGTTCCTGTCCCACCTCCCCTGCGCTGTTATTGGTGCAAAAAAAAGCGCCAGGGAAGGTGGGAGGGGAATCAAATTTTTTTGGAGTTTGCCACGTGATGTTCGATTCGAATCGAACACATTGAACAGCCTGATATCCGATCGAACATGTGTTCGATAGAACACTGTTCGCTCATCTCTATAGCTAATTATTGCCATGCTATTGTTGAATAGTTAGAGATCAAAATATAGAGACATCAATGAGCTGAGCATAGACTGAACTAACCTAGGCTTGAATATTAATAGTCAGTGGGATGTATTGGTGCTATGTGAACTGCTGAACTATGTGTTCTTGAATAGGGATGAATAGAAATTTTGTACCTCTATTCGACCCCTTATTTTGTATAATATCTAACGTGTGAGTGAATGACTACACTGCAAAATGTAGCAGTCATTATTGATGCATTAGGAAACAAAGCACAGTGAAAGCTATTGTTACCTGCTATCTAGTGCAGAATATATTGTGACTAGGGGAGCAGGTGACTCACTAAGGGTAAGTTCACACGTTCACAGTCCCGCGCGGGTTTTGACACAGAGAGCCGCGGCGAGCCGCGTCTCTTTCTGGTCAAAACCCACCTGCCGTGACCATTGCGGTCGCAGCTTTCCCCTCCTATGTCGGCTCAAATGAATGAGCCGACATAGGAGGGTGCTGCCGCTAGGCGGAAGCCGCGGCCCAGCACGCCGCGGTTTCTGCCTGAAGATAGGACATGTTGCTTCTATTCTCCGCTAGCAACAGCCCGCCGCTAGCGGAAAAAAGAAGCCCGGCGGTCTCCATAGACCACCATTGTAAAGGGGTGGATTTTGAAGCGAAATCCGCTGTCAAAATCCGCCCCTTTGCCCACGTGTGAACGAGCCCTTAGTGGTAAATTCAGCCAGGGGAAGAAGGTTAGGCATGTGACCTATGATTGTTGAGAGGATAAAATATCAATTCCTCTATACAGGACTCCTGTGGTATCCTATCCTAAGGCTACGGACTCTGATTTTATGACTAGAGTTAGTTGGTAGGGGACTGATATCTTAACTTTCCCTATGCACAAACACTCAAGCCACGTGGATATACAGTAGAATATAGAGATGAGCGAACACTAAAATGTTCGAGGTTCGAAATTCGAATCGAACAGTCGCTCACTGTTCGTGTGTTCGAACGGGTTTCGAACCCCATTATAGTCTATGGGGAACATATACTCGTTAAGGGGGAAACCCAAATCCATGTCTGGAGGGTCACCAAGTCCACTATGACACCACAGGAAATGATGCCAACACCTCTGGAATGACACTGGGACAGCAGGGGAAGCATGTCTGGGGGCATCTAACACACCAAAGACCCTCTATTACCCCAACATCACAGCCTAACAACTACACACTTTACACACTCAATACCACCTCTCTGACAGTAGGAAAACACCTTGAAACATGTGTATTTGGCACTTGCAGTGAGGAGAGCTTGTCACCAGCAGTGAATTTGGCCCTTGTAGTAAGTTGAGGTTGGCACCAACATTTGTTTTGAAAATCAGGGTGGATTGAGCCTCTAACCAGCAGAGTTTGGGCAAATTCATGGTGGAGGGAGCCTCTAAAAACCCCAGTTTGGACCAATTCATGGTGGAGGGAGCCTCTAAAAACCCCAGTTTGGACCAATTCATGGTGGAGGGAGCCTCTAAAAAACCCAGTTTGGACCAATTCATGGTGGAGGGAGCCTCTAAACAGCCCAGTTTGGACCAATTCATGGTGGAGGGAGCCTCTAAACAGCCCAGTTTGGGCAAATTCATGGTGGAGGGAGCCTCTAACCAGCCCAGTTTGGGCAAATTCATGGTGGAGGGAGCCTCTAAAACCCCCCGTTTGGACCAATTCATGGTGGAGGGAGCCTCTAAACAGCCCAGTTTGGGCAAATTCATGGTGGAGGGAGCCTCTAACCAGCCCAGTTTGGACCAATTCATGGTGGAGGGAGCCTCTAAAAACCCCAGTTTGGACCAATTTATGGTGGAGGGAGCCTCTAAAAACCCCAGTTTGGACCAATTCATGCTGGAGGGAGCCTCTAAACAGCCCAGTTTGGGCAAATTCATGGTGGAGGGAGCCTCTAAAAACCCCAGTTTGGACCAATTCATGGTGGAGGGAGCCTCTAAAAACCCCAATTTGGACCAATTCATGGTGGAGGGAGCCTCTAAACAGCCCAGTTTGGGCAAATTCATGGTGGAGGGAGCCTCTAAAAACCCCAGTTTGGACCAATTCATGGTGAAGGGAGCCTCTAAAAACCCCAGTTTGGACCAATTCATGGTGGAGGGAGCCTCTAAAAAACCCAGTTTGGACCAATTCATGGTGGAGGGAGCCTCTAAACAGCCCAGTTTGGGCAAATTCATGGTGGAGGGAGCCTCTAAAAACCCCAGTTTGGACCAATTCATGGTGGAGGGAGCCTCTAAAAACCCCAGTTTGGACCAATTCATGGTGGAGGGAGCCTCTAAAAACCCCAGTTTGGACCAATTCATGGTGGAGGGAGCCTCTAAAAAACCCAGTTTGGACCAATTCATGGTGGAGGGAGCCTCTAACCAGCCCAGTTTGGACCAATTCATGGTGGAGGGAGACTCTAAAAAACCCAGTTTGGACCAATTCATGGTGGAGGGAGCCTCTAACCAGCCCAGTTTGGACCAATTCATGGTGGAGGGAGCCTCTAAAAACCCCAATTTGGACCAATTCATGGTGGAGGGAGCCTCTAACCAGCCCAGTTTGGACCAATTCATGGTGGAGGGAGCCTCTAACCAGCCCAGTTTGGGCAAATTCATGGTGGAGGGAGCCTCTAAAAACCCCAATTTGGACCAATTCATGGTGGAGGGAGCCTCTAAACAGCCCAGTTTGGGCAAATTCATGGTGGAGGGAGCCTCTAAAAACCCCAGTTTGGACCAATTCATGGTGGAGGGAGCCTCTAAAAACCCCAGTTTGGACCAATTCATGGTGGAGGGAGCCTCTAAAAAACCCAGTTTGGACCAATTCATGGTGGAGGGAGCCTCTAAACAGCCCAGTTTGGGCAAATTCATGGTGGAGGGAGCCTCTAAAAACCCCAGTTTGGACCAATTCATGGTGGAGGGAGCCTCTAAAAACCCCAGTTTGGACCAATTCATGGTGGAGGGAGCCTCTAAAAACCCCAGTTTGGACCAATTCATGGTGGAGGGAGCCTCTAAAAAACCCAGTTTGGACCAATTCATGGTGGAGGGAGCCTCTAACCAGCCCAGTTTGGACCAATTCATGGTGGAGGGAGCCTCTAAACAGCCCAGTTTGTGCAAATTCATGGTGGAGGGAGCCTCTAACCAGCCCAGTTTGGACCAATTCATGGTGGAGGGAGCCTCTAAAAACCCCAATTTGGACCAATTCATGGTGGAGGGAGCCTCTAAAAACCCCAGTTTGGACCAATTCATGGTGGAGGGAGCCTCTAAAAACCCCAGTTTGGACCAATTCATGCTGGAGGGAGCCTCTAAACAGCCCAGTTTGGGCAAATTCATGGTGGAGGGAGCCTCTAAAAACCCCAGTTTGGACCAATTCATGGTGGAGGGAGCCTCTAAAAACCCCAATTTGGACCAATTCATGGTGGAGGGAGCCTCTAAACAGCCCAGTTTGGGCAAATTCATGGTGGAGGGAGCCTCTAAAAAACCCAGTTTGGACCAATTCATGGTGGAGGGAGCCTCTAAACAGCCCAGTTTGGGCAAATTCATGGTGGAGGGAGCCTCTAAAAACCCCAGTTTGGACCAATTCATGGTGGTGGGAGCCTCTAAAAACCCCAGTTTGGACCAATTCATGGTGGAGGGAGCCTCTAAAAACCCCAGTTTGGACCAATTCATGGTGGAGGGAGCCTCTAAAAAACCCAGTTTGGACCAATTCATGGTGGAGGGAGCCTCTAACCAGCCCAGTTTGGACCAATTCATGGTGGAGGGAGCCTCTAAAAACCCCAGTTTGGACCAATTCATGGTGGAGGGAGCCTCTAACCAGCCCAGTTTGGGCAAATTCATGGTGGAGGGAGCCTCTAAAAACCCCAATTTGGACCAATTCATGGTGGAGGGAGCCTCTAAACAGCCCAGTTTGGGCAAATTCATGGTGGAGGGAGCCTCTAAAAACCCCAGTTTGGACCAATTCATGGTGGAGGGAGCCTCTAACCAGCCCAGTTTGGGCAAATTCATGGTGGAGGGAGCCTCTAACCAGCAGAGTTGTGGGAAAGCAGGGTGGAGGGAGCCTCTAACCAGCAGAGTTGGTGGAAATCAGGGTGGAGGGAGCCTCTAACCAGCAGAGTTGGGGGAAATCATGTTGGAGGGAGCCTAGTATTAGCAGAATTGTGCAACGCTTATGGTGGATGAGTATGAGGATGCGGAGGAATTGGAGAGGTTGAGTACAGACATGGAGTTTCATGTTGGGGTGCTTTACACAGGTGGGCACAAAAATGAAGGCTCTATCCAGTGGCGGTTCATTTTTATCAAAGTGAGCCGGTCGGCACTCTCAGCTGACAGACGGGTGCGCTTGTCAGTGATGATGCCACCGGCTGCACTGAACACCCTCTCAGATAGGACGCTGGCGGCAGGACAGGACAGCACCTCCAAGGCATATAGGGCAAGTTCAAGCCACAGGTCCAACTTCGACACCCAATACGTGTAGGGCGCAGAGGGGTCGGAGAGGACAGGGCTGTGGTCGGAAAGGTATTCCCGCAACATGCGCCTATACTTCTCACGCCTGGTGACACTAGGACCCTCTGTGGCGGCACTTTGGCGAGGGGGTGCCATCAAGGTGTCCCAGACCTTAGACAGTGTGCCCCTCGTTTGTGTGGACCGGTGAGAACTTGGTCGCCTACTGGAGGAACTGTCCTCCCTGCCGCCAACGTCACATGCTGGAAACATCTCCATCATATTCTGCACCAATTGCCTGTGGCAAGCATTGATGCGATTGGCCCTCCCCTCTACCGGAATAAAAGACGAGATGTTGTTTTTATACCGGGGGTCAAGGATAGCAAAGATCCAGTACTGGTTGTCCTCCATGATTTTGACAATACGCTTGTCGGTTGTAAAGCACCCCAACATGAACTCAGCCATGTCTGCCACAGTGTTAGTTGGCATGACTCCTCTGGCCCCACCGGAAAGTTCAATCTCCATTTCCTCCTCATCCTCCATGTCTACCCATCCGCGCTGCAACAATGGGACGATTCGAAGTTGCCCGGAAGCCTCCTGTATCACCATCACATCATCGGACAACTCTTCTTCCTCCTCCTCCTCCTCCATTAAACGTGATGAAGCGGACAGATGTGTGGACCTACTCTCCAGCTGTGACGGATGTGTTGGAGTCTGTGTTGGAGTCCGGCAAGCTCCAGAGCTGCTACCAGGTTCCGGCCGTTATCACAAACGACCATGCCTGGGCCCAGGTGCAGCGGCTCAAACCATATTGCCGTCTCATCGAGGAGGGCATCCCTCACCTCGGAGGCAGTGTGCTGTCTGTCCCCCAAGCTGATCAGCTTCAGCACAGCCTGCTGACGTCTACCAACGCCAGTGCTGCAACGTTTCCAACTCGTAGCTGGGGTCAATCTAACAGCGGAGGAGGAGGCGGTGGCGGAGGAGGAGGCGGTGGCGGAGGAGGAGGCGGTAGAGGAGGAGGAGGGGGGTGTTCTTCTCGTGTCCCTGCCAGGAATGTTAGGCGGGGAGACGAGGTACACCGGGCCAGTTTGGGAAGCAGTCCCAGCCTCAACTACATTCACCCAGTGTGCCGTCAGTGAAATGTAGCGTCCCTGTCCGCATGCACTTGTCCACGTGTCGGTGGTCAAGTGGACCTTTGTGCAAAGCGCGGAACTAAGGGCCCGCCTGATGTTGAGTGACACGTGCTGGTGCAAGGCGGGGACGGCACACCGGGAGAAGTAGTGACGGCTAGGGACGGCATAGCGAGGTGCTGCAGTTGCCATCAGGTCCAGGAAGGCGGGAGTTTCAACAAGCCGGAACGCCAACATCTCCTGGGCCAGCAGTTTAGCGATGTTGGCGTTCAAGGCTTGCGCGTGTGGGTGGTTAGCAGTGTATTTCTGCCGCCGCTCCAATGTCTGAGAGATGGTGGGTTGTTGTAAAGAAGCGCCTGATGGTGCCTTTGATGGTGCAGGAGAAGGAGATAAGACAGGAACAGGGGAGGATGAGGGAGAAGTCAACAAAGTGGCGGAGGCAGATGAAGTGGTGTCCTGGCTCGTCCTCTGGAGTGCATCGCCAGCACAGTCAGCAGTGGCAGTGGCAGAGGCAGTGGCAGAGGCAGTGGCAGTGGTGTGAACGGCAGGCGGCCTTTGTCCTGCCGTTGCTGCCTGCCACTGATTCCAGTGCTTGGATTCCAAATGACGGCGCATTGAAGTGGTGGACAGGTTGCTCTTCTCAGAGCCCCTAATCAATTTCGAGAGGCAAATTGTGCAGACAACACTATATCTGTCCTCGGCGCATTCCTTGAAAAAACTCCACACCTTCGAGAAACGTGCCCTCGAGGTGGGAGTTTTTCGGGGCTGGGTACGAACTGGAACATCTTGGGAGATTCCGGGTGTGGCCTGGCTTCGCCTAAGCTGCTGACCTCTGCCTCTGCCTCTAGCTACCCTTTTTGGTGCTGCACTTGCCTCAACATCCACACTACTTTCCCCGCTTGACATCCCCCCTGTCCAGGTCGGGTCAGTGTCCTCATCATCCACCACTTCCTCTTCCAACTCCTGTCTCATCTCCTCCTCCCGCACAATGCGCCGGTCAACTGGATGCCCTGACGGCAACTGCGTCACATCATCGTCGATGAGGGTGGGTTGCTGGTCATCCACCACCAAATCGAACGGAGATGGAGGAGACTCTAGTGTTTGAGCATCTGGACACAGATGCTCCTCTGTTAGGTTCGTGGAATCGTGACGTGGAGAGGCAGGTTGAGGGACAATGAAAGGAGCGGAGAACAGCTCTGGGGAGCAGGGACAGTTGGGTTATTGTTCTGTGAAGCTTGGGAATTTTGGGAGGAAGGAGGACAAGACTGTTGGGTAATAGGAGGAGAGGAGGCAGAGTCTGACTGGCTGCTGGACAATGTGCTGTAAGCGTTCTCTGACAGCCATTGCAAGACCTGTTCCTGGTTCTCGGGCCTACTAAGGTTTGTACCCTGCAGTTTAGTTAATGTGGCAAGCAACCCTGGCACTGTGGAGTGGCGCAATGCTTGCTGCCCCACAGGAGTAGGCACGGGACGCCCTGTGGCTTCACTGCTACCTTGCTCCCCAGAACCATTCCCCCGACCTCGCCCACGGCCTCGTCCACGTCCCTTTCCGGGAGCCTTGCGCATTTTGAATTCCCAGTTAGAAATTGGCACTATATACCAGTAGCAAAAATTGTGGGTGCACGTAACCCCAATATATTCTTTGAATTCCCAGTCAGACAATGGCACTATATACCAGTAGCAAGAAATGAGGGTATTTATAACCCCAATATATTCTTTGAATTACCAGTCAGAAACTGGCACTATATGGCAGTAGCAAGAAATGAGGGTATTTGTAACCCCAATATATTCTTTGAATTCCCAGTCAGAAACTGGCACTGTATACCAGTAGTAAAAATTGTGGGTGCACGTAACCCCAATATATTCTTTGAATTACCAGTCAGAAACTGGCACTATATGGCAGTAGCAAGAAATGAGGGTATTTGTAACCCCAATATATTCTTTGAATTCCCAGTCAGAAACTGGCACTGTATACCAGTAGTAAAAATTGTGGGTGCACGTAACCCCAATATATTCTTTGAATTCCCAGTCAGACAATGGCACTATATGGCAGTAGCAAGAAATGAGGGTATTTATAACCCCAATATATTCTTTGAATTCCCAGTCAGACAATGGCACTGTATACCAGTAGTAAAAATTGTGGGTGCACGTAACCCCAATATATTCTTTGAATTACCAGTCAGAAACTGGCACTATATGGCAGTAGCAAGAAATGAGGGTATTTGTAACCCCAATATATTCTTTGAATTCCCAGTCAGAAACTGGCACTGTATACCAGTAGTAAAAATTGTGGGTGCACGTAACCCCAATATATTCTTTGAATTCCCAGTCAGACAATGGCACTATATACCAGTAGCAAGAAATGAGGGTATTTATAACCCCAATATATTCTTTGAATTACCAGTCAGAAACTGGCACTATATGGCAGTAACAAGAAATGAGGGTATTTATAACCCCAATATATTCTTTGAATTCCCAGTCAGAAACTGGCACTGTATACCAGTAGTAAAAATTGTGGGTGCACGTAACCCCAATATATTCTTTGAATTCCCAGTCAGACAATGGCACTATATGGCAGTAGCAAAAATAGTGGGTGTATATAGCCCCAATTCTATTGCTAGGGGACTTGCAGGGTATTTCTGGGGTGAAGGTGGGGGGGCACACCGTTGGAACGGGTATCGGGGGTATATATCGGGTATACGGGAATACACTGACAGTGTATTCCATTCAGGATCCTGGGAAAGCTGGGTTGCGGCCATTGAGCCCGTCAGTGCCACGTTATACTGACAAGCTTCTCCCTGGAATTTAGCTCTTACAAGAGCTGTTGTGGTTGTCTTCTCCTTCCTATCCTAGCCTGTCCCTGCCTACCCAGAATCTAAGCCCTAGCTAGCTGGACGGAAACCTCCGTCCTCGGTGAATTGCAAGCTCAGAATGACGCGAAGCTGGGCGTCGCTGTTCTTTTAAATTAGAGGTCACATGTTTTCGGCAGCCAATGGGTTTTGCCTACTTTTCTCAACGTCACCGGTGTCGTAGTTCCTGTCCCACCTACCCTGCGCTGTTATTGGAGCAAAAAAGGTGCCAGGGAAGGTGGGAGGGGAATCGAGTAATGGCGCACTTTACCACGCGGTGTTCGATTCGATTCGAACATGCCGAACAGCCTAATATCCGATCGAACATGAGTTCGATAGAACACTGTTCGCTCATCTCTAGTAGAATACTTTTATCAGAGTGTTTTTTCATCTCACCCTTCCTGGTACAGCTAACCAGGAATGGGTGTGCTTTAATTGACTCCTAAAATCCTCATTGATGTGTAAGATATCTCAAACACTAGGCTGTGAGGTTTATTGAATTTAAGAGTTGATATCACATCACACTATATATATGTAGTTTTAATATTTCTAATAAAAGTTGAGTTTTAATTCACATTTTTGCCATTTAGAAGTTACATCTTACAGAAATCACTGACCTGAGACCCTGAGAACTGATAAGAACCTGGAATTGTTCACATTGTTTCTACCAATTACTAATAACCCTCTTCCCCCCCTTCCTCCTGGAATTCTATCCCTATGTGTCCTTTTGTATATAAATATGCATCCTTCAGAAAGGAGCCGAGAGTGCCGAAACGTTGTAAGCTGTCATCATTATTAGTTAGCCATTAAAAAGGTATCAACTACTGAAGACTATCAAGTTTTTTTTGTTTTTTTTTATATTTCCTACAGGGCATCTGTACATGTATTTGTTCAGTCCAGCATTACTAGATGCCGTGGAAACATAGTGGGAACCAATACCCTGCATTAAACAGGACCAACACACTATCATTTCATTCACACAATGCAGAAAAAAAAAAAAGGAGGATAAGACACGTTTTCAGAATCATTGCATGATAATTTTAGTGTGCACATGTGTCTGGATTATTTTTTTTCTCGTAGACTCCTGAAAATCCTTGTGAAATTTCTGGTACTGTATAAAATGCTGGTGATAGAATATTTTTTTTCCTTTTATTCTCACATTAACATTGAATAGTGGAAATAAGTCAGATGATAACAGGTAACTTGTCTTTTCTTCTCATTTCGTTAGTGAATCCAGTATTGAATGTAGAGGATACCTGGACCAGGCCGGATGACAAGTCCTTTACTGCACTGTATTGTTCATCATCACAAAATTCAGACCTCCCAACCTTTAAAGGACAAAATGTGTGGCGCGCTATGCCACTTCTACGTTATCTTCGCCCATTCCCAGCCATTTTTCTTTGTACCTCCACACAGCATAATACTCCTACAGTCACCGTAACATTATATGACCCCACATTATAATTTTACCCTCCAATTGTCCCACAGTATGAAGTCCCTCTCCTTGTGCCTCAGTTTAAACTGGGGGCAAATAGAGGGGACATTAAGCTGGGGCAGCTGAAGTTGAATATTAAAATTAGGGCAATTAGAGCTAGATATGTCCCCCTCCAGCTAGCCAGTTGAATGTCCCCCCTTCTTCTGACCCCCAGTTTAATTGTTCCCCCTTGCAATTTCCACCAGTTTAAGGTCCCCCTTCATCTGCCACCAGCTTAATGTCCCTCTTTCATCTGCCACAAATTTAATGTTCCCCTTCATCTTCCACCAATTTAATATCCTCCCCTTCATCTACCACCAGCTGAATGTCCCCCTACATCTGCCCACAGTTTAATTGCCCCCTTTCATCTGTCCCAGTTTAATTGCCTCCCCCATATCTGCCACCAGTTTAATGTCCCCTACACCTGCCCCCAGTTTAATGTCCCCCTTCATCTGACCCCAGTTTAATGTCCTCCCAAAGTTTAACATAACAAAATCACTGATGCTTACCTCTGTTTGCTCCTCTGCGACTCTGTCTCAGGTCTCTTCTCCTGGATTGTTCAGAGAGCGACAGGCACGATGTGAGTGACATCATCACATTGTGCCTATTGCTCCCGGGGCTGGGGCATAGAGAGGAGAACAGTGGTGAAGCAAGAGCTGTCTACTCCTGCTTCACCATTGTATTCAACTCATCTGCGACATCTCCAGGCTTAGATAAGTTGAATCCAAGACATATCTCCTACCAACCAGGACCGCGGGACGGGACCCACAATCTGGGACTGTCCCACAAAATCTGGGATGGTTGGGAGGTATGCAGAACATATTGGCTCAGAAATCATTTGCTTGCTGACCAGGTGATTTAAATGGAGTGGGAGGTTTAGGGAACACAAGTTTTTTAAGCAAAGTATAAGATGGCTGTGGCATTTGCTTCATACTGATCTTGCCATTCATGAAGTATTCCTTTTCACTGACATCTTTGTTAACTTTAGTCAGAATGGATAAAATATCTTCTCCTCTGTAAAGCAAAATGCCAAAATTATTCACTGGTCACAATAAAACAATGACGTCAGTAGATACCATGTAATAACTTATTGTAGGTTAGGGGGATATTGTCGCTCCTTAGGGAGAGACCACCATATAGGTGTGTGAGACTTATTAAGCCATTAGCGCTCCACTGTGAGGGTCTCATGGGAACCCTCACATTGATTTCAATGGGTTCTGATAGCTTTTTTTTTCCTCTAGTGGAATTTTCCACTAGTGGAAAATTCCACTAGAGGCACTCATTGAAGTCAATGGGAGGCTTTTTTTTTTTCAGCGCTGAAAATTCAGCACCAAATAAAGTGCAATTTTAATCTGTGTGTGTAGACCCTAGGCTGAGGCCCCAAATTGCAGAAACATAGCTTTTTTACTGCAGATTATGCTGTTTTTTTTTTGAGCCAAAAACTACAGCTGTGTGTGTATAGGCTCATTGAAAAGCCAACTGTGGATCCACAATTACAGATCAAAAGTATGTTTATGTGCATGAGGACTTAGTATTCCTTTTGTACCCATTAAACCCTTCCCGACATCCGCCGTACTAGTATGGTGCATGCCGGGTGCTTAACTATGGCGGCCGTCTGTCTCCTAGTGATATTAACCCCTCCGGCACCTCGGTCAAAGCTGACTGAGATGCCATATTCCTGGCCATGCCTGGGCGCCCCCATTTTTGCTGTGATCGCTGGCACCCGGGAAAGCCGACAGTGCGCTGAATTCGGTGCACTGTTCGGCTTTCCAGCTATATATAAAACTGCCTGTGCCCAAACCCATGAAATGTCCTCTTTAAGAACTTTTATATCTAGGGAAAGGGGGTGATTTGAATTGTTAATACTTTTTAATTTTTTTAAATATTTTATTTTTATTATTATTATTATTATTTTTGCATTTATTAGACCCCCTAGGGGTCTTGAACCCCAGGGGGTCTGATAACTAATGCAATACATTGCAACCCCCCCCCCAGCATTTCTATTACAGGCTACATAAAGTAGCCTACAATGGAAATTATAGAATGACAGGCTTCTGGTTGTCATAGACATGGGATGAGCTCCTACATAGTCTTACACTGTACTAAGAAAAGTTGCTTCTAAACTGTTACTTCTTTGAGAACATTTAGTAAACCAGAAGAGTTGACGAGGTCAGTCTAAGTATACAGTATGAGTAAATGCCCTAACCAGTTTTGATAAGTAATTCTCAACAGTAGACTAATATAAGCTGATTGGATATCAAGTGTAAAGTATAGTCTGAAGGTACATTCCCATGTAGAATTTTGCCATGGATTTGAGGGGTGGATTCTGCCCTTGATTCCACGGTAGATTCCACCCAGATTCTGCCCTTCATTGTTTTTAATGGAAGTAAGAGACCATCGCAGGATGCTGACAAAACCCATAAGCAGCCTGCTCGATCTAGCCTCGGTTTCCACGGCTCGAGACTCTCTCCCATAATCATCAGCGGAATGTCGATGATCTGCATCGGCCTCCCATCACGGCTAGATGGTGGCCGCATAAAATTAGTTCCTCCTCATTTTCCAATGTGTGAACGTAACCTAACAATGTGTTAGCATATAATTTCTCAACTCATCTTGTATCCACAGATACATTCTTGTTTTCATGAAGTGACTTACTTTGGAACCATTTTCACCAAATTTTCGCACAGAGCTTGGATGTACCATGTCCCTTTTAGGCTATGACGAATTGAGTAGTGGCCATCCATTGCTGACATTCCAACCAAAACATCTGCATCATTAGGCATGGGTGATGCTCCTCGTTCAGCACAACTAGAATATTGACACGCCTGTATGAAGAACAGCTTAGGTTTTCCAGCCAATGTTGTGCAGTTTTTTGGTGAGAAATATGCTATTATTTCACTTATCGGTATAACTTCATCGTCAGTCCCCAAGATTGCTCGTGATTTTCCATGAGTCAAAATACAGCAAACAAAGCAGTCTCTCTCTGTATGATCCTTTTTACTGAACTCAGTTAAACAATCTCGGATTTCTTGTGCGGACAGCTCGTTGCGAATCTCCACATCCATGCCCAGCCATGTGAATACATTAGTCAGAAACGCTGCGAGATAGCAAATGTTAACAAAATAAACAAACATGACAATATATGGCAAAGAAAATGTAACAAATTCAACCAACTTTTCTGTTCTGATGTTTCTTTTGATGGTAACTTCTCAGAACTTCCATCTACTGGGGGAAATTTATAAGAGGAATTTTTAAACAAGGTTTTCCTGGAGTCTACTTTGCCATAATCTGTGAATAATTTATCAAGTGTACCTGAAATCTAATTGGTCACCTAGCCCTTTATCGACTAGTCTGCACACTCAACATCTGGAGAGACCTACTTCTCTGACCCTCATTGCTTCAGATTCCTAAGAAAGGAAGGTATCTGTTCTCTGTTTCTTTTGGGATCTCTGTTGTTCTTTAAAGGTGTGTCTATTCTTTATAAAGCTCTTAATACAATTGAATCTTCTTGTAAAATGTCATATCTGCGTAAATGGGAGAGAGATCTGGGGGATACTATTCTGATGGAGGTTTGGTGGAAAGGATGTGAGTAGAGATGAGCGAGTAGTACTCGATCGAGTAGGTATTCAATCGAATACTACAGTATTCGAAATACTCGTACTCAATCAAGTACCACTCGCTGTTCGAATGTAAAAGTTCGATGCAGAACTAGCATTGATTGGCCGAATGCTATACAGTCGGCCAATCAACGCTGGTTCTTCTCCTACCTTTAGAAGTCTTCTCCGTGCAGCTTTGCCGCGGCGTCTTCCAAATCTTCATTCACTCTGCCAGGCATCGGGCCTGGGCAGAGCTGACTGCGCATGTCTGCTTGTAGTGTGGGCAGTCGGAGTGAATGAAGAGCCGGAAGACACCGCAAGGAGAAGACTGCACGGAGGATCCAGCCCGACCCTCACTCGCGGACTTGGTAAGTATAATTTGATCGAACGTTGCCTACCCCTGAAACGAGCATTTTCCCCCCATAGACTATAATAGGGTTCGATATTCGATTCGAGTAGTTGAATATTGAGGGGCTACTCGAAACGAATATTGAACCTCGAACATTTTACTGTTCACTCATCTCTACATGTGAGTAAATGTTGAGAAATTGCTCCTTTTGCATGAATGACGGTATCAGTGCGGCAATGTGGCTTGGAAGGATCAGCCTGTGGCACTGTAGAGGTGTTATCAAAGGCCAGCTTGTATGATAGCAGCCTTCAGCTGGTCTGCATTGTTGGGTCTGGGGTCTCACATCTTCCTCTTGACAATACCCCATAGATTCTCTATGGGGTTAAGATCAGGCGAGTTTACTGGCCAATCAAGCTCAGTGATACTGTGGTTATTAAACCAGGTATTGGTACTTTTGGCCATATCAGCCATTTCTTGCAGTGCCAAGACATGTAGGAAGTGGACTGCAGCAGGGAACTGGGCAGAGTCAGGCCAGCAGTTGCAGAGAATCCTTGGAGGTGAGTATAATCTCTTGTTTTTCAGTTATTTACAGCCCCCTGCCACACATTTCTATAAAACTGGAAAACCCCTTTAAGTGTTGGCGCATATTGTATAGGTTGGGAAATTATACTGACAGCTACAAAACAGAAGGGGACCAGTTACAGATTCTCTAGTACTTGGAGTAGATAACAACTAGATACAATCAATCAAAATAGTCCTTACCTGCATCTTTTTCAGTCCCTAGTCTTACAACATGTTTCACGAATACTGAATTATTTATAATCAAGCAGTAGCCTCTGTGTTTGCGATCCATTGAATATATCTGTAGGATACCAAGAATAAAAAAGAATTATTTCACAATCCTTCATAACCAGCTCTCAAACTCTGTCTGAGACTTCTTAGAAGGCAGGAAATAAATATGCGCACTACTTTCTCTTCATTTTCCTGTAGAGAACATTGTGAGCTGACGCTGGAGCATGTGCAGTAGCGCGCCAGAGGGAGCGCTACTGTGCAAGTACGTGACTTCAATAGAAACCGCTGATAATGGAGGCGGTGAATAAGCAGGAGGAGGAGGGCTTGGAGGCAGTGGTGGGCGTCCAGAAGGTATGACGCAAGGGGGGCACGGGACGCCCATCGTGCATGGTTTGCATATCGATTTCCACGGTTATTAACAAAAACAGGGAAGGTGGGTTTCTACAAACAATTAGCAGCACCTGAATAGCCTTTTTAAAGGCTATTCAAGCATATCTTTAGCTAAAAACATGAAAATCTAGTGATAGAGCCAGGGGCGGATCCAGGGCTGGGCGAGCCGGGCAACCGCCCGGGGCCCCGCGCCTAGCGGGGCCCCGCGCCATACGAGGCATGACACAGGCCGGACAGGCCTCAGCCAAGCACAGGCTGGAGCCGGCCTTCAAGAGATCCGGGCCCGAGCCAGCCCTGAAGCGCCCTGCACCCTCCCTCCTCCACCTCCGCAGCCCGAGGCCCCGCGGCATCAGACACTGACAGACAGCTCATCAGCGCTGCCTGCTCCAAGTATCTGATGTGCGCAGCGATACCTAGAGAGGGGGGAGGTGGTACAGGGGGAGTATAATGATCGGGGCCCCCTGTTGGTGGAATACTTTCCACCAACAGGGGGCCCCGAAGCTGCAGCAACGGCTGACACACAGGAGCTGAAGCTCTGGCTCCTGTCAGCGCTGCAGGATGTTCCCCCTCTCTCCCCCCCTCCTCCCTTTCTCTGCCTGTCCTCTGCCCACCAATGAGAGGAGGAGGCGGGGCTTATCCCTGCCGAGCACCTGCCATCCTGCAAGAGAAGGAGAGGAAGAAGCTGATCCAGGAAACTGAAACTGAAGAAAGAAAACAGGTCCACAGATACATTCTGGGGTTACTTATTAATATCAGGCATTTGGGGTGATTACTTTTGTTTTAGTAACTCCATGTGCCTCATATTAATAGCAGTTAACCCTATCATGTCCCTTACATTAACCCCTGTGTGCCTCACCATAAGAGTTACTGATATGTGAGACATATGGGGGTAATAGTAATGAAGATACTTTATTATTACCTCCATGTCTCTCACATATTAGTAACTCTTATGGTGAGGCACAAAGGGGGTTAATGTGAGGGACATGATGGGGTTAACTGCTATTAATATGAGGCACATGGAGTTACTAAATTGTAATGCACAGGACCAGATTTTTTATCCACAATTGTCCTGGTATAGCGGTCAGTGCGTGAGGTGACAGTATTTAGTCCTGTAGGGGCCACTATGGGACATAATACTGTGTGCAGGGGCCACTATGGGACATAATACTGTGTGTAGGGGCCACTATGGGACATAATACTGTGTGCAGGGGTCACTATTGGGTATAATAGTGTGTGCAGGGGCCTCTAAGGGACATTATACTATGTGCAGGGGCCACTATGGAGGATAATACTGTGTGCAGGGACCACTATGGGGCATAATACTGTGTTCAGGGGCCACTATGGGACATAATACTGTGTGCAGGGGCCACTATGGGGCATAATACTGTGTGCAGGGGCCACTATGGGGCATAATACTGTGTGCAGGGGCCACTATGGGGCATAATACTGTGTGCAGGGGCCACTAAGGGACATAATACTGTGTGCAGGGGCCACTGTGGGGTATAATACTGTGTGCAGGGACCACTATGGGGCATAATACTGTGTGCAGGGGTCACTATTGGGTATAATACTGTGTGCAGGGGCCTCTAAGGGACATTATACTATGTGCAGGGGCCACTATGGAGGATAATACTGTGTGCAGGGGCCACTATGGGACATAATACTGTGTGCATCAGTCACTATGGGGCATAATACTGTGTGCAGGGGCCACTGTGGGGTATAATACTGTGTGCAGGGGCCCCTATGGGGTATAATACGGTGTGCAGGGGTCACTGTGGGACATAATACTGTGTGCAGGGGCCACTATGGGGCATAATACTGTGTGCAGGGGCCACTATGGGACATAATAGAGCGCGCAGGAAAGCGTAGGAGGGACTCGGTCGAGATCTTCGGGGGGGGGGGGGCCATGTCAAAAGTTCGCCACGGGGCCCCGCCATTCCTAGTTACGCCACTGTGTGGATCGCTCACTAAATAACAGGGAATCCGATTCGATTCCCTATAGTGAGCGGATCGCTGCTGTGCTTTCAGTTCTATGCACAGACATAGAACTGAAAGCTGTCAGTGTAGCCAGGCCGACGCAGGCGCAATGACGTCATCGCTCCAGTCCTGCAGTGCAGTCTGAAGGAGGAGGACGCTCGGCTGTGGCCTGTGGCTCTTCACATGGGTAAGTCAGTGTATGACAGTATGATGTGTTTGTTGTACTGAGGACTGGAGTATATAATACAGTGGGGGGGTACTGAGGAGTATATAATACAGTGAGGGGGTACTGAGGAGTATATAATACAGTGAGGGCGTACTGAGGAGTATATAATACAGTGAGGGCGTACTGAGGCGCATATAATACAGTGGGGTGGGGGTAAAAAAAAGCCTCAAAAACGCATTTTTAGGGCTAATTTTTTCAAAAAATCCGGGGGGAGGACCCCCAGACCCCCCGTTGCCCTGGGGAGTATTCCATACCCCACAGACCCCCCGGTAACTAGGGCCCCGCAAAGACAATTGCCCAGGGCCCCGCAAAGCCTGGATCCGCCACTGGATAGAGCCCCTTTAGTGTTAGACTAACCTCTGGCTGTTCAGTAAGACTTAGCTCAGCCATGCTGATTTCAGTATTTTCATCCATAAGACCTGCAAAATAAATAAATGAATGAACTAAGTCTAAGAATCTAAGGCAGATGTTTGTCATCGAAGTGTTTTTCCTATGACTGACATCACCAGTTCACATTTGCGGTGTCTGTCCATTCAAAGTCTATGGGATTGACAGAAACCGGAGAGTGCGGCACTTGGTTGTTTCCATTGGCTCCATGGACTTTAAATAGAACAACAGGGTAAATGCTCTGTAGTATAGTATAGGGGTGCTTGGGAATGCTCTTCTAGTGACCTGAAAGTCCCCGAAATGCAGCCACAAGTGATCTGACATTTTTAACCTATTTTGTAGACAAGTCATAAATGTCAACTGTATCAAAACTCTGAAAATGAAAAAATGGGATCTTATTTGCACTTCACAAACTCAGCTTTAAAGGGGTCGTACAGTTCTACAATTTTCTATTATACTTTCTGTAGCAAATCCTCACGGTTTTCTAGGTCTCTGCTTGTTGTCATCCATTTCTAGCCCGTAGATGACATCATGTGTTCTGGATGTGACCTACGTGGAACAGCGTGAGGATGCGCAGGAGAAGTAAGGCAAGGTGAGTATATCTGTTTGTTATTTTCCCTCACCTCCCCTGGGCCTCCAATTATTATGCTCTGGGGTCTGAAGATACACCAGAGTATAATAATAGCACTGAAATGAACGGGCAAAACTCATGATTTTCAAGGGATTCGCCTGAAATGGCTTGAGGCTCTGGAGAGAATATGATACTGTGTGGGGCCACAGTGGAGCATTATACTAGGGAGCCTTCTGGAGAGCACAATACATTGTGTGGGGCTAATGTGGTGCATTATACTAGGGGAGCATAAATCTCCTGATAGGATCCCTTTAATGGTGAACATGTAATCCAACTCTCCATGATTTACTTGTAAGGTTCACTTTGATCATGACTGTCAGTGGGATCTCTTATGATGTCATGCATCGATACATGTATGCTCATAAATCATACATACCTTCTTCATATGTCTCAATGTTTTTAGCAAGATCTGCTCGTCCAATTTTACGCAAATATCTTTTCAGTATTTGCAAAATATCTTCTGGGTTTTTTTGTTTTTCCATTTCTGAAAAGACGGCCATCATGCATTTCTATGTGAGAGGACAAATGAGAGAACAGAAATGTGCAAGTTAGTTCAAGAATGTGCTAAGACCTAGGACCTGTGCACACTCTTATTAATTTGTTCTTGAGAAATTAAAGAAGTTGGGTTTTTTTTTACCTCCTAGCAAGGTATTAAATCATAAACACTGGGGCAGATTTACTAATACTGTTTAAAAGCTAAACAGTGCAAACTCACACTAGACTAGTCTTAAACTGCACCAGATATCTCACAGTATTTGATAAATCTGGCATATTCTTAGTTACCTTAAAGGGATTCTATCATTTAAATGGAATTTTTTCTCCCTAACATGTAGGAATAGCCTTAAGAAAGGATACTCTTCTCCTACCATTAGAAGTCTTCTCCGCACAGCTGTTCCATAGATATCCCGGTTTTCTTCGGTACGCTAATGAGTTTACTCGCAGCACTGGTGGCGGTGCTCATGAGCGTATTGTGTAAACAGCCACATAAAAATGGCCACAAACATGCGCAGCCGACTGCGCATGTGTTCCATTTAAAGTCAGAAGAAGCGATCAGAAGACGTCATGAAGAGGGCGTGCTAGAAGAAGACTGAGGCTGTCGAAGAAGAGTTTTCTGACAGTACTGGGGACACCCCAGTCTGTACGAGCGCTGGAGACCGCCCCCCAGTGCTGCAAGAAAACTCATTAGCATACTGAAGAAAACCAGGATATCTACGGAATGGCGGCGTGGAGAAGACATCTAAAGGTAGGAGAAGAGTATCCTTTCTTAAGACTATTCCTACATGTTAGGGAGAAAAAAATTCCATTTTAATGATTGAATCCCTTTAAAAGTTCTTGGTGTATTTCTGCTGCACAGAGTTGCACTTTAGGCCAGTCTGCCCCATAGTGTTTACTATTTTAAGCCTCCATAAGAGGTTAAAAAAAAAAGACCTGGAACACTCCATTTATTAACCCCTTAGGGATGCAGCCTATTTTGGGTCTTAAAGGGATCCTATCATTAAAAGTCATTTTTTTCTGGGCACCACATAGGAATAGCCTTAAGAAAGGCAATTCATCTTCAATTCACCTTCCTTTCGTCGTCTTCTCCGTGCCTCCGTTCGCCTACAATCCCGGTTCTTGTCGGTATGCAAATGAGTTCTCTCACAGCATTGGGGGCGGTCCTCTGTGCTCAGACAACATTGGGGGTGGCCCCAATGTTGCGAGAGAACTCGCTCCAGCACCACCTCCATCTTCGTCAGGAACGCCGTCTTCACCGTCTTCTTCCAGCTGGTTCAAAGTGAAACGCATGCGCAAGTTGGCTCTGCCTGCGGGGCGCGAGCAGAGTCTACTTCACATGTGGGCAGCCATTTTTTTGGTGGCCTCCGCATATGCGCGTATGCGCAGTACGCTCCTGTAGGTCTCTGGAACAGACCTACAGGAGCGTACTGCACATGCACGCATATGCGGCTGGCCACCAAAAAAATGGCCGCCTGCATGTGAAGTCGACTCTGCTCGTGCCCCGCGGACAGAACCAACTTGCGCATGCGTTTTGCTTTGAACCAGCTGGAAGAAGACGACGTTCTTGACGAAGATGGAGGCGGCGCTGGAGCGAGTTATTTCGTAGCACTGGGGCCACCCCCAATGTTGTCTGAGTGCGGAGGACGCCCCCAATGTTTCGAGAGAACTCATTTGCATACCGACAAGAACCGGGATTGTAGGCGAACGGGGGCGCGGAGCAGATGACGAAAGGTAGGAGACGAATAGCCTTTCTTAAGGCTATTCCTATGTGGTGCCCAGAAAAAAATGACTTTTAATGACAGGATCCCTTTAAAGAGGAGCTTTGCTGAGTTGGGGCACATGTGGTTTTATATACTGCTGGAAAGCCGACAATGTGCTGAATAAGGAAAAGCCTGGGAAGAAGAGTGGCAGTTACTATGAGGTAGAGACAACACATCCAGAAGCTCCCTATTAGCCAACTGACCCTCATGGCAACAGTAGAAGAGCTGTTTCGGCAGGTTCCTGATGCAGCTTCTACACACAGAGCAGACTGGCAGCAGGTACAAGTCACTAACCTGCTTCCGGGGCCAGGGGATGCTCCTAACTTGCT